>NC_143013.1:243696813-243977303 GCF_055824585.1 Amblyomma mixtum
TTCATGCGTTTGCCTCCTTTTTGTTGTAATAGTCTTTAGTTACCCTCGTGTACATACGTGTGAATGCTCCCTTTGTGAGCAAATGTGTACGGCCCCTTAAACCCACATTTGTAAAAATCCCCAATTGGATTGACATCTTCAATCGTAATAAATATCAGGTTTTTCAGGGAAGACTCGAAAATTTTCAAAAATAGGCTTTTTGGGGTAAAAATATGGCTCTTGCGGCACATTATTACCAGTATCGCTGGACACCGGGAAGCCGGTTAATTGTCTTAGGTAGTAAGCTGGTAAACTAATTTCTAACTTTTTAACTATCAGAGATAGGCAATTCGTTGCAATTAGAGATTTGTAGCCGGTCATTAGTAGTAGCCATATCAGTTTTTAGAATGTCTAAAACGCGATTACACTCGCTGCTGTGGCTCGACAAAATTTGGCTGCATCGTGCGAAAATGCATTCGGTTTCGAAAGCATGCAGGCAAAGCAAGCCCTCCAGTGCATGTAACTAGTCGAAAAAGCCAAATTTTGTCAAGCCGCAGCCCCAAGGGTAATCGCGTTTTCCAAATTCTAAAATCTGATATGGCTATTACGACCAGCTACAAATCTCTGATTGCAACTAGGCGCCTAACTCTACTGATTAAAAAGTTATTTATTAAAAATTAGTAAACCAGCTTACTGAAGACAATTTACCGGCTTTCTGTTGTCCGCCAACACTGGTGATAGCACAAACCATATTTTTACCCCAAAAAGCCTATTTTTGAAAATTTTTGAAGGTGATTGCTGAAACGCCCGGTATTCAGGTAATGCTGCCTCCGCACCATTATGCTGTCACATCTATGAATCAGTAACTCGAGTGAGCTCTCCCTTACATTGTGCAATTTAATTCCAACCTAAGGATAGTTTCATACCACATTTCTCACTTGGTACCAAAAAAGAATACTGTGTTCAGTTGTACGTTAAATTTTACACTGCGAAGCGACCTCATGAGCAGTGTTTTTCCGAGTCACAACCTAGAACCAACTTCAACATCATGACCTCTCCCATAGCAGATATAATATGAATAAAGGCTGTTCAGCTGAAATGGGAATCGTTTGAGCTGTTGTTGCGGTTGGTTCTAAAATTTGTGAGAAATCTGTTGTAAATTTAATTTTTGTTGCTAAAGTTTTAATTCACTTGTAGTCAATTAAATTTATATTGGGTCATATCAGTCAATAACATATTGACTTTTTAATGAGTCGTGAGAAATGGGCTGTAAATGGAATTTTTGTTGCTTGAGTTTTAATTCACTTGAAGTCAATTAAATTTATATTGGGTCATATCAGTCAAGAACTTATTGACTTTTTAATGACATAGTGAGAAATCGATGTAAATTGATTTTTTGTTGCTTGAGTTTTAATTCACTTGTTGTTAATTAAATTTATATTGGGTCATATAAGTCAAGAACTTATTGACTTTTTAATGACATAGTGAGAAATCGATGTAAATTGATTTTTTGTTGCTTGAGTTTTAATTCACTTGTAGTCAATTAAATTTATATTGGGTCATACCAGTCAAGAACATATTGACTTTTTATAGACCAAAGTCATTAGGATTTGAGTATTAATAGACTTTTTATTGACTCAATAAATACTCTATAAACAGTTAATTGCATCTCAATGTTCAATTTTGTAAGGGAATGATCACGCCAGCTCAGCGTGGTCTCATGAAGACAAGCCAATTTTTTATTTGTTTTCGTTGCGGTCAGCGCAGGGGTTTCGGCAGCAATTAATGTCCGCCACGAGCCACATTTTCAGGAGAGGAGGAAGCTGCTTTCGGGAAAGATAAGAAAGAAGAAGATCATGACAGCGGGAGGACGGCTGCCAAGGCGACTTCTGCCAGCGCTCTGTTTGACGTGCACGTGTTTTGGCGTCCTATTATTCAACACGAGCTGGAACGACATGTGTGAGTTCTGCATGTGATATTCTGCATGTGGTATTCTGCATGTGGTATATACAGTAAGGAATTTTTCGCAAAGTATCGATGACAATGTTGAATTGTTTATAAATCATGGTATTCATTAAGTCTAAATTTACGTGGGTGCCCACATTCTTGAATTCTTGCCGCGACAGCTTTATTAGAAACTTGCCCAGGTGGCAAGCGGCGCCGCAGTCATACGGTGCAACAAAAAACCACATACGAGACATACAGGCAGGAAGAAAAACCATACAGGATATACGGGGTGTTTCACCTAAGACTTTATATAATTTTTAAAAGTAGGCTTTTTTGAGTTAGCAGAGCGCTTTTTTCGGCATTGCATCGTCACCGCTGTAGCACATCAGAATACGGCTAAGACGTGCTAACTAGGAAGCTGGTTGATTGATATTTAATAGTTAACTTTTAACTATTACTGTTAGGCTCCTTAATTACTGACAGGCGTGTAGCCCGCCGTAAGTAATGTCCATATTAGTTTTTAAAATATCGGAAATGCGGTTACGCTAGCCGCTGTGAAATTTTCACTATTTCTGAGAGTTGCATCCACTGGAGAGGTTGCTTTGCCTGCAAGCTTCTCGAAAGTGCATGTATTTTGGCGCGATGTAGCGAAAATTTGTTCGGCCGCAGCGTCGAGGGTAACCGCATTTTCGAAATTTTAAAAACTGGTATGGACTTTACTTACGGCGCGCTACACGCCTGTCAGTGATCAATGAGCCTAACGGTAATAGTTCAAAGTTAATTATTGGATATTAGTTAACCAGGCTGCTTGTTGTCACATCTTAGTCGTATTCCGATGTACTACACCGGTGACAATGCTATGCCAAAAGAAGCGCTCTTCCAACTCAAAAAGCCGATTTAGTACGGTCATTGCCGGCAACGTTTCCTTTTAAGACGTTGTTCTCTAAACGTGAGGTGCATTAACCTAGCGGTGCGCACGACAAGGTCTTTAAATGAAACAAGACGTACCATTTACTATCATTTCTGTCATTTGAAGCACGCGAAGATAACCGTGCCCTTTATCTCAGAGCGGCGAATGCCTCTTGCTCATCACCGTGCATTGTTGAAAAGTCTTAAATATTTCCTTTCATGCTCGATGCCGCCTTCGTGAAAACAGGCATGCAGGGATGTTCTCTGGGGCAGTATTCTAAAAGCTGTTCACTTTCCGCTGTTCATTTTGCGTCTGTTCGGACTCCTGTCTGCGGGGCACTCAGATATACCCTGGACTTTCAAGCGTCTGTGGTAAGCGACCCGGCCATTGGGCAGTTGGCGACCGGATCTCACCATTGGCTGAAATTGGATGCGATATGAGGCCAATGGTAAAGCGCATCGCAGCGCTCTGTCAACAGCAGGAGACCGGACCCGACTACTGGCCGCCACTGAATGCGATTCACAGGAGAATTTAGGGCAGCGATCTGAGCGAATGGACGTACTCGCTTCGCGGAAGCAGTCGAGAAGTAATCTATGTCTGGGTCTTCTTTACTACCATCTTTTTTTTTATTCTACGTCTTGACCAGTGAGAGTGATAAGGCAAGGTTACATTGTCCCCAGTCTTTTCTTCGGAACAAGAATGAATAGAGGAGTAAGACAAAGCTACTCTTCTTGCTCTGCAGTCTTGGAAGACGCAGCTTTCCTGGGTGGAGAAGGCAAGCAAGCACGAAGAAGGATATTCTTTCTGGAAACGTCGGACACTCGAACCATCGGGGCAAGAGCGGCGTGTGCCGTGGAGTCAGCGTCTCGGCTCCACCCCCTATGGTCGGTGCACTACCTTCACGCCAGCTCAAAACTACTGTCGCCCTTTTGCCGCTTCTTCAGGCTTCTTCGCACCTTTCCGAACGTGCACATCGCCTACTTGAACTACATGAACCATTTTAAGGTAACGAAAACATCCGGCATTTTTTTTTCTTGTTTTCACCAACCTGTCCTTTCTGGGCGCGGCTGAACAAAAGCGTGTCTTGATTTTGACGGCTAGAACGCCATTATTATAAATGATAAGTTTTCAAAGGAAAACTGCGGAAGCGATACGTTACGGGAATGTTGCCGCACAGCCACTTAAGTACGTTAATTTTGTTCGACTAATTATAACCGATTTTTCGAGAAGATGCCAGAGTTGTTTTCATACTGACCCCTAAACGCATTAATTTGCTTGCGTCATGTGGGTGTTCAGAAGCAGCATCCAGGAGCCGTACTCCATAAGCTGCCCATTTTAAAATAGCCATTCAAGCGGCTTTCAAGTGTCTGTGGAAAGCAAGACGGCATAGGGTGGTGGCGGGCGGACCTTATCATTGACTCCCATTGACTACGATATGCAGCCGCTGCTGAGGTACATCGTAGCACTCTCTCAACACCAGACAAACAGGCCTGCTTACTGGCTGCCATTGGCTGCCTGCTGTTGACCGAGCGCTGCGATGCAAATCACCTGTGGATGCATATCGCGGTCAATGCCAGCCAATGGTGAGGTCCGGCCGCCACCCACCTAATGGCTGGGTTGCTTTCCAGAGACGCTTGAAAGGTATATCTTAGTGACCAATGACAGAGGACCAGACAGACGCGAATTGGTCGTTTTAAAATGGATAGCTTATGGAATACGGCCCCAGGGTGGCCCAACATTGGCTCTTATTGGCACTGTCATTCTGTATGCGGGAAGCGTGCTTAGAGATGTGGCAATCAGAGAACTATGGGTGCTTCCTCTCCCCCTCTCCTTCCGAAGGACACCGCTCTCGACCTGTGGCTCCGCGAGGGGGCCTACAGGCGCGGTCCTTACGAGGTCGTGCACCTGGCCGACGGCCTCCGGCTGGCTCTGCTCTTGAAGCACGGCGGCGTGTACGTGGACACCGACGTCGTCTTCTTGCGCGCCCTAGACGGCGTGGGCGACGCCGTGGTGGCCCAATCGGCCGACGACACGGTCACCAACAACTTCTTCGCCTTCCCCGCCCGCCACCCATTCATTGAGGAGTGCCTCAGCGACTTCGTCTCGGGCTACTATCCCAAGGAATGGGGATACAATGGACCAAGGCCAGTGTTGTCGGACTCTAGGTTTAGCGCAGAAATGCCTTCTACGGCTTGTATTATACATTATGACTAGGTCTGAGCCTGCACTTTGTTCTGAGGCAGTTTACTTGGATACCAATAAAGGCCGATTATGTCTAGGAGAGCGCTTACTGTATGCACGGCTATGTGTAGTTATAGCAGGGTAGGTTATCCTTTTTATCGAGATGAGCTTGGAAGAAAGGGAAGTCGAAGATGAATGATGAAGTGCTAGATGAACTCTATATATCGTCGATAGAATACGACTATATACAGCATTGCACCAAGCGTTTAAAGTGCGCATCTGCAATTTTTTCGCTTTCACTAATGTAGAAATGCATGTAAATGAGCTGACAATTTTATGTGGCAGCGTAATGAGAAAAATCTTTGTAAATGAGAAGCTTTTTGTTGATTGCGTTCTTGCATTCCGTGCAAACCTTGTGGGACATAAAACATTATAATATTAACAAAAAGATGTTTAAGGTCAAGTCAGATTCATAAATATTCTTACACAAACTGCCATTTCGTTTGGTCGATTATCTGTAACGCCTCCTAATGGCTATTAACATGTTTTCAGTGAACTTATCGTCCCCTATAGCCAAGTTTCAGATTTCGCCGAAGCCACTGACACTCCATTCGACGTTTACTGCTGAAGTGTCATCGTGACTATGTAATATGAAATTAGATGTATAATTTGCAATGGGAGCGATGTCATATGCTTTGTGAGGGACCTTCCAACGTATAGTATACGTAGTGCACTAAGAAAAACGCATATCACGCCAATGGACCCGTATGATCGTCTACAAGCTCGTTGTCCGGGCTATTGCGTGGCCCAAGCACATTTCTGTAACCCGTGCGCAATTCAATTACTGTTCCGCAGAGTCTTTGTTGTTAATTCCGATTACTTTAAAAGTGTATGCATTGTGTTCAAGGCCATGTGAAATGTATACGTGTTATATATGGCCTGCATGTAGACTAACGAAAAGGCCTAGAATTGAACTGAGTACGGAAAACGTTAAGAAGCAGGAAGAGAGTTGAGTGGATCAGGGAACAAAATGTCATCGTAGCTGAGATCAAGAAAAATTAGGCATGGACAAAGCAAGCAATAGTAACGCAGTGGACTCTAAGGAAATGAAAACGTTGTAGGGGGCGACAGAGAGTTATGTCGGCAAATGAGATAAGGGAATAAGATAGGATAAGGCAATAAGAGGGAGGGGGGGGGGAGATAAGGTAGCCGCAGCTAGGAGTGGGACATGGTTAAGTGACAGTCATTCGGAGATGCTTTTGCAGAACAGTAGACCTAGTTAGGCTGATGATAGTGAAAATGGTAACCTAAACCTGTTACCCAGATGAGCAGGGAAGAAGTATTCGTAGCATAAAAACAACCTCAATAAAATTCAAGGACTCCAGGACAACCGGTAGAAATGAGTTTTCGGAGCAGTTGAGTCCAGCGTTCTGCTTGTGCATCTCCCTTTTCGTCTTTCTTACGAAGCCGCTCCCCATTAATTCTTCTTGCAGGGTTGTGCGTAGAATCCTACTGCGGTGGTGCAATGCGACCCGTGTGGAGCAAGCCCTCGGGAACAAGCAGAGATGCCGTGGAGTGACCCTACTGGACCGCAGCCGCCTGCTGCCCGTGAACCACACTGTTGCGGGGCTGCTCTTCGAAGCCGCCGCTGCCAGCAACGTCAGCGAGGCATTCGCCCAGAGCTACCTTGTGCACACGTTCCACAGCGGCACTCACGACATCCCTGTACAGCGGGGATCGTTCGTTGAGCGGGCGGCCATCGAAAACTGCCCGCGCACCTTCGCCCTCTCACAGCGACTCTACGGCCGCTTCTGATTCGACACGCGGAGTAACGCAAGGAGGAATTTGTGAAGGAGAGGAAGACGGGATTTTTATATTGGAAAATTTGTCGCTCCATTTGCACAGGAAACATCTCTGACTGTAGGATTGAGTATCAGAATTTGTTCTCTAGAAAAGGTAGCCTCGTTGTGTACGCGTAGAACATATAATGATTTGAAGGGAGAAGATACTCTACGAGATCCCATCCCGTCTTACTTGGCTGCTGAAGAAGGAATTAAATTTATGTAATGTCACAAGGTTGAGGTCCAGCATGTGCACACACAGACATGGGTACACAAAAAAGCACCTATGTTGAAAATAATTCTGAAGTGGCAGCTTGCAGACGCACTACACTGTAGAAGGCACATAAGAGCGCACTTTCGTAATGGATCATGTGGGTAAGGTTAAAAAATGCGTCTGGTGACGAAGAAACGATTTTGAAAGGATTATGAATGCATATGCGTTTCGTTATAAGTACGGGTGAGCGAATAGTGCTTTTTCGAAGCCTAATATAGTATGAATAGTTTAACTATTAACCGCACAGCACACGGGCGCTTTTTTGCGTTGCGCCTCCAGATGAAGCCGAGAGGCCACAAAGGTGTCCGTGAGCTGTGCGATGTGAGTGCTCGCTAAAGACCGTCGGTTGTCGAAATTATTCGGGCGCCCTCCACTAGGGCGCCACATTGTTTCTTCTCTCACTCCCAACTTCCTCCCTTCCTTTACAGCACAGTTGAGGTGCCAATCAAGAAGTGAGAGAGTTACAGCGCCATGTTACGCCCCCCCCCCCCCCCCCCATAAAAAAAGCATAAATCTAGCAGCAGCACCTTTCGTGGCTGTTAGGTCGCAAGCAAAGGTTTTCACCGGAGATTTTACACTTTTTTGTTCACAACTACCTGCCGTATGAGTTGTTGACACTCGTTGAGCTAAGGGTACGGAGCTGTTGCTTTAACGGCCGTTCTCCGTAGTCAGTTCTCTGGTAGGAGACCACTGTTCATCATCATTATCGACGGCCTGACTATGCCCTCTGGAGGTCAAAGGCCTCTCCCATTTCTCTCCAATTAACCCTCCACTTTGGTAGCTGCTGGTTGTCATGGAAGGAAATATTCTCCATGGACGTGGGCGTTACGAAGAGGTGCTTTACCAGGATGAAGTTCTCTTCTTCCCACTTTGATCTTAAGTAACCGAACCTACGTATCACACAGTTTTTTTTCCTTCACCCTTCACCCTCCTGCACCGCAGAAGAGCCCATCTTAGCATCCTCTTGCATGCACGGTGTGGCGTGTAGTGCATATTAGGCAGGAAAAATAACAGTTCAGAAATTACAGACGAGGTGTTTTCTGTCCAGTAACAAACAGCCGCCACTGCAGCTTTGTATGATTCGTAGCTGCGTAGCTCATCAAGCGTTCTGTGCGTCATGATGACGTTTGCTCTCTGTGATGTTGATTTCGTCTTCCGTGCTTAAACGATGCGATAGGCATCCTTAGGAGTGCGACCGTTGCTGCAGGTTTCTTGGGTACCACGCGATATAAGTGCATTGGTGAAGCTTGTTCATGTGTTCGCAGGGGTCTTCATCAATGAATTGGTGTCCTGGGATGCACTCAGGGAAGACCCAAGCTATGGGAACGTCTGCTCTGGCTTTAGTGAGGGTCTGCCTAAATCGAGGATAAGGGGTTTTTTTGGAAGTGCCTCTCGGTACGTAATGTGATGTTCCCGTGGTGTAGGCGCTCAAAAGGTGAAAGCAGTGCGATTCATGAACAGGATATCTATACTGACGTCATTCAGTGCTCTATTGCACTGTCATGAAAGCCGTCGAGCGCAATCCATTCGACTGAAGCTTGTCAGTGCACTTTCACCTCCATTTTAAACAGGAGACTGAGAACTCCATCCAATTTTTGTTCCTGGTAAAAATCGATTCCAGCATGGTTCTTTCTGTGCATGTTGATGATCGTCCGGAAGCAGTAGACGTAACTGTTGCTGGGAAAATTCCATTAAAAATGTTAAGGCCACTCGGTTCAAACTTTCGACATATGCACTGAAAATGACTGGCCTCTGCGATCCTCTGCCTCTGCGAGTCTGGCCTCTGCGATCCACGTGGTTGCCGGCGCACGGTTGTTAATATGCGAAATCATTCGGTGATGACGACAGCTGTATTTGAATTTATTTCCTTTTCTATAGCTTACCAAAGCTCCGTCATAGGCGAAAGCATATTTTTCATGGCAATGTGGTAATTTATATATGCAGGCCTACTTCAAATTGTCCTCAGTGAACCTTTCAGCAATACGGCGCACTTACGCTACTTTTGTACCTATAGGAGCTCCATTTGTGGGTCCTATTTTCAAACTAACGGCCCTTGACATTTCCTCCGTTAAAGTACGGTACCATTCCGCTCTCCGGTTACTTAGCTCAGATATTTTGGCAGACCTATTAGATTAACTAAATCAATTGACCGATCGGCAGATCGACTGATTCATTGACTCATTCATTGACATACGGATTCATGGACTGATTGATTGATTTATTGATTAATTCGCTGCATGATTGATTGATTGATTGATTGAATGAATGATCGAATCGAGCGTTTTGTTGGCCAACCTACAATGTGGATTATGAGGCACATCGTGTACTGTAAGGCTGCGCATTAATTCAGACCGGCTTGATATCTTTGCAGTGCGTCAGGTAAAGAAATGCAAGCTGTAAAAAAACGCCAGCTGGTTGAAATTATTCCGGAGCCTACCATTACGCGATTCCTTATAAACCGCAGTGGCACATCGGGAAGTAAAATCCTGTTATTTATTTAAGCTGAAACCTTTTCGTTAGCCTCCATGTTTCTGGCCCATAGGTGAGACCGTTAAGATACAATTGTTGTATACATTTCTCTTGGCCTATCCTCCCTTTCTGCTACAAGTGGAGAGGAGGATATCTCTCTCCACTCAGCCGCCTGCCAACCGTGGCAGGTGGAAGGTAATGCACAAATTACTACGTGGCCGGACGCCGGACACTTTTAAGGCAAAAGACTTTAATGGCTTATGAGTGGCGTTGACGGAAGTTGTAGACAGATACTGTCCGCAAAAGCGTCCGCTCGAACTGTCAATCACAAAAAATGAATAAAAAGAAGCAATTTAATCACGATTGGAATCGACCCCGGGCCGCCGGCGTGCGAGACGGGGACGCTGGCACTCCACCACGACTCTTCTTTTTTCTTTATTGTATTGAAGTATACCCACTCTGACAGGCTTGCTTAAAGGAATATAACTATGTTATAAAGATGACACTACAAGACTGATTGTTAATCAAAAGGTTACCAAACCAATTCCAATTAAATCGTCTGTTCGACAGGGCTGCCCGGTATAGCCTTTGTTATTCGCTTTATATCTTGAACCCCTATGTCGTAGTACCTTATAAACGCGAGTAAGGGCGGCTCTTTTTTTTTCAGATTTGAGGGCCAATTTTCGGGGTGCGGCCCATACACGCGATGTGCGAAATTTTTTTTTTTAAAGTAAAAACACACCAATCAGGGAATGAACGCCACTTAAAGGGTGTCAGTCTGGTTTCGACTACGCGCTCCATCAATTTCCCCACGCAAGAGGTTAGAGAAATAGGTATTAAATTTTCTAGTTTCGGGGGTTTACCTGGCTTTGGGATTAGAATTACATTTGCCGACTTCCACTGAGAGGCAGGTGGCCTTTAGTCCAAATTTCTTGCATATACTCCGTCAGAGCACTGATGGAGTCGTCGTGCAGGTTTCTTAAATTTTTGTTAGTTATCCCGTCAGTGCCCGGGGCGGATTTCATTTTTAGTCCCAATATTTCTGCCCTGACCTCCGCCTCCATGATGGGTGCGTCGAGATCCTCGTTGGGAGCTCCGTCGTATTCTGGGAGGGTGGTACTATGGGTATCGCCAATGTACTATCGGGGACAAATGTGGTATACTCCGCGCGGCGGGAGCCAGAGCAACGGAAAACTGCGTTGCAACGCCATCTACAGGCGGCATCTGTGATTGAGTCAGCCAATGCGAAACCTTTATTATTAGCAGGCATGTTGCTTGGCTCGTTTCAATGTTTTGTGCGTTAGCTCGCCTAAATGCCGCAGTTTTCCGTTGGTCAGGCTCCCGCCGCGTGGAGTATACCACTTTTGTCACCGATAGTACATGTTGATTAGTTTGTCCATAAATTCCGCATCTGTTCCCTTCAAATGCGTGCCTGGCTTTTGATAATCTAATTCCCGATTGGGTTTTCAAATTGGTCGGATCTAATAGGTGTCTCAGCAGACCTCACGTTTTGGAAAGGCTCATGCCCCCTTCCATCTCGTCATATCTGCTACACCAATTTTGTTCGCATAATTTGATCGCATAGTTTTCAATTTCCTTGTTATGTCTAGCGACCCTCCTTCTGAGATTATGGTTCCATTTTTGCTTCTTTAGTCTGCGCTCCATGTCCTATTTTTCCTCCCACGTGCGAAATAGTTTGCTATCAACTATCTCCGGGCATCGTCCCCTTCAAGTATCTCTGCTGCCTCTGCAACCTGACGCTTGAGGGTCTCCGTCCGTCTGGAGATTCCGTCGAGGCAGCGGAGCGGACGTGTGGTCGATGGGCTCCGTCGACCACGGCCCCTTTGACGAAAATCTTGCGGTGCGGAACCCGGAAGCTTTCCGAATCGACAGGAGACGACGAGCGAACACTGCGCACACCAAATTTTCCTAGGTGGGAGCCTTTTTTTTTTCTGTGATTTCTGGGACTTTTCCGCGGCGAGCGACCTCGTTTTGCGCTAGGCCTAACGCTGGCCCTAGTGAGGTGCAGCCACCGACGGTGGCCCAGGTCTGCCCTACGACTGAGGCACGATGATGGAAACCGTCGAAGGGACGGCAAGAAAAATGGAATGACGTCATCAAGCGGCCGTATGACCGCTTGATGATCACCGCCACTTCAAATATGTGTCATTTCACTTGTCACCAGTCACGTGTCATGACACTTCAACGTGACGTTCGTCTATATATACTCGCCACTGGCCGATCTCTATGTGGCGCTAGGTTTCCCGGCATTAGTACCAAAACTGTGACGCCACCGTTTGTCCTACAGCGTTCCAGTTTGTGTCACACTATTTTTCCTAGCATATAGCTAATCTATCCATCACCACCTGGCTCAACTGGCTTGGCGCTGAAGGGGAGGAAGAACAGCGACTTCTGGTCGCCCAGGCGGTCGACATGCTCGGCCTATAAATTATGGCCGAATAAAGGTATTTTACTACTACTTCTATGTGCTATTCAAGTTAGAGCCTAGCTTGCGACAGGGGTTCGAACCGATGAAAAATACACCTTCAATTATATGCCGTCCAAGACTTAGGAGCCAAAATTGTGATGCAACCCTTCCCTGTACAGCGTTCCGGGTGGTGTCACATAAGCTCTCTGAAACGAACTTTAACGCATCTAAAAACATTACACGTAAACAATGAGCTCAGGGAGGTTAATGCTTTCGTATTCCCAAACGTAAGCAATCTTAAGTGTCTCTGCCGCAGAAGTGATACGCAATAGTGCACGCTGCTTGCAACTGTGCTGGATATCGGCGAGGTGGAAGAGGGTTTGGTAACAAGCGCTTTTTATGGAGTAAGCATAGGCGCATCAGCAATTCGAAAACAGCCCAAAAGATGGTTCAAATCCTTTAAAGTGTGTCACGATGAACTTTTTTTATTTTTATTACTGTTTATTATTATTTTATTATTATTTTTATTATCTTTAGTAGTAAAACAGAAAGATATAACGGAACAAAGGTAAAACTGATGCATGATAAACTTGAGATTAACAACACCATTTACGCATGGGATCACGAACGACAAGAGCGTTGTCTGCACCGAACCCAGCCAGATAAGATAGGACGACCCAAAGTTAACTATAAGTCTGCTGGTCACAGTTCGCTATCATTGACCAAATCAACTGAAGATTCTGATCAACATAGCGATTCCTCGCAAATATAGCTCAGAATTATTCTGTTAAACACCCGCAGTGTAGCAAACAAAACAACTGATTTAGAACATTTGCTAATTTTCGAGAACCCAGACTTATTTTTAATAACCGAGGCCTGGTTACATGAGAGAATTGGTAACGATAGCATTTTCCCACCAGGCTACTAGGTTTTTAGATGGATAGAAATTCTAAAGGAGGGGGTGTGGCTATTGTCATGAAAAGCACAGTATTTGCAGTCGCTCTTAACTGTAGCCTTTCTGAAATGGTATGGTACAAGGTTTCTTGTGGGAACCTTGTGCATTTAGTAGGTGTTGTGTACAGGCCGCCTTCTACATCTCCTGAATTTTTGGATGAATTACTTTTGTTCCTTAACTCTCATGTAAATGAGAACACCAGACTGATAACGGCTGGCGGCCTCAATTTGCAACATATTAATTGGGAGACTTTGTGAGCAGGTAATGTAGAAATAAGCAGTGCAAATAAAATGATGGAAATTATGTTTACTCTTAACAAGCATTTAAAAGGGTTACAAGGGTTACATCAAGGTCCCAGTCATTGTTGGACTTGGTTTTCATATCCAGTAAAGTGGTAGACCACACTTTATCTGTCGAGCCGGGTTTGTCTGACCACAAGATGATCTGTTTAAATGTGCTGTTGAACGCACAAGTCCGTAAAAAAATCGCATGTTTCAATACTTGTCAAAGATTACAGCCGGGCAGACGATACGTCTATCTTAGACGTCTTAGAAGAAAAGTTAAATCAATTTGCAACTGCATCACACCATGAAAGTGTCGAGGAATTGTGGCAACACTAGGCCACACTAAAATATTTCAAGGCCACACTAAAATATTGTATTGATAGATTTGTGCCTACTCGCTCAAAGAAATCGAAGCAGCTCAATCTTTGGATCACTAGAGAGATCACTCAGTTAAAGCGCAAGGTAAAAAAGCTACGAAATCAAAAAGATAGGGCGGCAGAATTTTCAAACATAAAAAAAAGCTCAAAACATCGTTACAAGATTCGAAAAAAAAAACGTTCTTCAATATAACAGTGACTAACTTTCTCACAAGCTCACCACGAAAGTTATGGCGATATTTTTCAGCGAGGAAGAACGCAATCAAACAGGTAATGAATGGGGACGATTAGGTGACTGATGAAAACGATATTGCAAATATGTTTAATGATTTCTTCCAGTCTGTCTTTAGTAGGGATGAAAATGACATTGAGAGTGATAATACTACCATTTACACGTTGCCATATTCGATGCACGTGATTCGCATCAATAGGGAGGGCATTTGTCAGCAGCTGCTGTCTCTGGACCCGAAGAAATCGTGCGGTCCCGATGAAATACCGACGGAATTCCTTAATGGATGGAGAACTCTATTACGCAAGCGAGTTTGGACCGTGCAAGGTCTCAGGGCCACCGCACAGTCCTCAAATTACGCGCATGTGTCCAGGCCACGTAGGGTCATGTCACTGGCACCCCGGTTCACACAGCGAAGTTACGAGTCCGGGTCCTGCGACGCAAGGAGGGCCTCCCATTCCTCCCATGTATCGATGGCGGGCTGTCCCTGCGGGGGAGGATCGGCAGGGCAGCCGAAGAGGATGTGGTCCAGGGTGGCGTGCGGTTCTCCGCAGAGAGTGCACTCTGGGGAAACGGGGCGGAAGTAGGATAGACGCTGAGGGGTAGGAAGAGTTTGGGTCTGGAGTCGCCTTCAGATGACTTGTTGGGAGTGGGATAGGCGGGGGTGGGATGGGGGATAGACTCGACGGGCAACTCGTGACGGTATGCTGAGTGATTGTCATATTACTTGCAAATTTTATTTGAAAAGTCATTGCGGGGTCATTCTTTACTTAGTGACTGGCGCTGCGCAATAGTAGTTCCGGTTTTTAAAGGCGGTAATCGACTTGTAAAAACTACAGGCCCGTTTCACTCACTTCCGTATGTTGCAAGGTTTTTGAACACATAATGTCTAAACAAATGCTTCATTTTTTGGAAATAAACGACCTATTGAGTCCATTCTAGCATGGTTTTGGGACCGGTCTTTCGACAGTGACGCAGTTAATTGAAACAGTGAACGATTTTTGCAAGGATATAGACGAACGTCAGCAGGTAGATGTGGTCTGTGTGGACTTCTCGAAGGCTTTCGATAAAGTTCCGCATCATAAGCTGCTTTTTAAACTGCGCAGGTAAGAAATGAGTGAAAATATAGTACTATGGATTCAGGCTTATCAAAATAACCGCTGTCAAGTTGTCAAAATAGAAAGTGCAGTATCAGATAGGCGTGAAGTTCTGCCGGGGGTGCCACAGGGCTCCGTTTTAGGCCCGCTTTTGTATTATTGTATATAAATGATATTTCTGCTATCGCTGAATTGCTTGTCAGAATGAAACTTTTTGGCGATGATTGTTAAATTTACTCTCCTGTAGCTTCCCCGGCAGATCAAATGAATATAAATAGGTGTCATCAGTCGTTAACTAGTGGTGCCTGAATTGGGGTATGGAAATAAACTACCAAAAATCTAATTACATGCATGTAACAAGGAAACAGAATGTTATGACGTTTCGATATATTATCAGTGAAAATTCTTTAGATGAAGTAGTGTGTCTCAAATACTTGGGAGTGACACTAACAAATGATCTTGACTGGCGCACCCATATTGAAAATATTTATATTTAAAAGCCTACCAGAAGCTATGTTTCCTGAGGAGGAAGTTGTCGAATGCGACTAGAGAAATTAAACTGATTGCGTACAGACATCCGTGCGGCCAATCATAGAGTACGCAAGTGCAGAATGGAGTCCACATCAAAAGGGTTTAAAACGAAAAGTGGAAAGATTGCAAAGGATGTCAGCACGTTTTATATGCCCTAATTACCGCCGCACTGATTCAGTCACAGCAATGCTAAAACAGTGTCAGTTAGAATCACTAGAAATAAGAAGAACAAAACAGAAATTGAAACTTTTTTTGCTGGCAGTTAATGATAAAGTGAAAGTTAATAAACAACGCTATGTTACACCTCCCCTGAAGCGTTGCCCACGAAAAAATCACAGTAAGGTATTACAACCTATTAAGCATGAAATGCTTTTAGCTCCCGTTGTCGGCAGTGTGGTGACGTCACGCCGAGACCGAGAGCCACCATCCGGGCACTGAATTCCGCTCATCCGGACATTGAATTCCACACATCCGGGTGCTGAAACGAGAGCATCCGGGCATCGTACGAGATTTAACGAGACTCTTTAAGAGAGAGGGCCGCTTAGAGCAAGAGGGGAGCTCCAGGGTGAGAAGGGCTTTGGGCGGAAAAACTGCTTCCGCGCCGTCCCCAAGGATGGCGCAGCGGTCCCACACTCGCGCATGTAAAAGAGCAGCCGCTGGGCCTTCAGCTCATGACGTTTCCTCCGTTGGCAAGCAGATGTATACACGCTCGCGGAGTATTCGATCGCGCTGCATATACATTCTTGTCAGGCCTGCGTCTCCTCGTGCCCGCTACGCTTCTGCATCGTCTTGCATTTCAATGCCGCCACCGTCACAGCTGCTTAAGCCGAGCAATGGAGCCTGACAGAAACCGGATACAGCTGACGAGGCAGGGCGGAAGAGATTCCCCAGACACTCACAGGAAACGATTGCGTCCACATGGACCAGTGCACAGTATGTGTGGTGTGGTGTGTTGAACACTAGACCCATTTCAAGATTTTGACTAGTACCATCTACAACCAATGTGTTATATGCCCGTGAACATTTCATGCTTACTCTACTCTTGGTTACGGGAGAGGCAGAGATTTTATTACACATACTGATGTCATCGCTACTCCTTTTTTCCCGATGCGTAAGAAATTTGGAATCAAATACCAAGCGACGTTGTGGACCAAACAGATGTAGAAAAATTTGAGATAGGTGTGAACACGTTCCTGTAGGATTGCTGAGCAAATCTGTAAATCTGCGTTATTGAGTGTTCTTTAGCGAAGAGAATTGAATTGCACTGGTATATGTATATGTTTCCCTCCCTGTAATGACCCTCATACAGAGGGTTAACAATATGAATAAATAAAAAAAATAAATTTGCGGCTGTGGAGTGTCAGCAAGCATTCACTACAGGCTGGTGAATGGATCATTGCTTAAAACCCCACTTAAACTATGATCACTGGCTTAATGATTCCAATGACGCTGAAACCAGTAGGTGGCTCCCTCACAGGAGAGTTCCAGAGAGGCGAAACCACGAAATAGAACGAGAAAATGAGGTTGACAGAAATGAAATAACTGGCGGGAGGCACCCAAGCGTTTTCGAAAAAATTTTCCGAACGTTGTCGACGAAACAGACCTCCAGCGCTCGCTCCTTGAAGAACAGCGGCAGCCGAAAGCGGGGATAGAGCGAGCGTTTTGAAGGAGGCGACTCCGAGAGAGTTGAAGCGTCGAAAGACGCCGGCCAAACTCCGCGCTCCAAACTGCTGCGGGGCCACGGGGCGCGGCGCTCGCATCGCGGGGTCCGGACTCCGGTGCGCGCGGTGGCCAAACGCGCTCCCCGCTCAGACCGGAGCACGTGTGTGCGCCGCCAGCTCCGGAGGCACCCGAGGGATCTGGTGTAGCAACACCGGGCCTGCGCTCCGGCCGAACTCGCAGGAGCCCGCGTGGGGGCTTCAGTAGTGAACACCCCCTAGGCCGAGGTATTGGCGGTGGCGGCAAGAGCTGGCATCAGGAAAAAGGACGTGTCTTTGTCATTAGTGGCGATGACGTCGACACCGTAGCTTAGTGGTGGTGTTGGTGCTGGTGGTAAATGAGGGACACGTGTCCCATTGTCTTCTGCGGCGGCGTGGCGTGAACAGGGAGGAGCGCAGCACGTGCTGAGGGCGATGCCGGGACCTTCGTCAACGACGCCGACGGCCGGCCGCTCGCGGCTTGCGCGCTGCCGGCGCTGTGCGCGCATCTTCCTGACGCACCTGGTGTCCCAAGTGGGCCTGTGCCTGCTGGTGGTGGCGTACGCCATCGTGGGCGCGCTCATCTTCCGGGCCATCGAGGCCGACAAGGAGGTGCGCCAGCGGCAGCGCGTGTCCCAGCTGCGGCGTCGCTACCTGCGGGACATGTGGGCCGTCACGGAGCGGCTCAACGTGTTCCACGACGAGCAGTGGATGGAGGAGGTGGGCGCTTGGCTCAAGGAGTTCGAGGACGAGGTGGTGCTCGCTGTGCGCAACGACGGCTACGACGGCAAGGACGCCGGCGAGGAGGCCCTGCAGTGGTCCTTCTCCGGCGCGCTGCTCTACAGCATCACCGTCATCACTACCATCGGTGAGTGCAGTCTCCACATCTCTCAAATCGCCTTCAACTTCAGGGCGCACGATGGATCTTTCGCTGCTGTCTCCTTCGCGTCTTTGCTGTAGCTCTCTCTAAAGAACACCCCTGTACACGTACTCTGTTTATGTAAACACCTAGAATAAATTGGGAGAACCGACTGCCTACATAAGGTGGAGGTTGTCGCTACTGCCGGTGGAACTAGCCCTGCATCATTCTGGAACTGCTCTGTCGCAGAGACATTTAAGCAGATGACGCAAGACGGTTGCTCAGAGGGATGACAAGACATGTCTTTGCGTGCCTCTCTGCCTTTTCAATACGGGCAAATTTTAGGACTAGTGCATTTATGCCTTAAAGCTAAGCCAAGGCCATCAGCAATTTTTCTGAACATTCCGGATAAATTTAGACTAAATATCAGGGCCATTGAACATCCTTGAAGCTGGTTTTTCAATGACTCAGCGCACTGACGTTGATGCACATCGCCATCATCAAAATGTAACACCTGCGGTTAGGTGTGGAACTTGCGGGTGCGACCATTTGGTTAGTGGCAGTTCCATGGCCTCAGTCAGTTTGGGTCCCAAGTATATCCCTGCTCCGTTAGCTCCTTCGTCTTTCGTTCTTTCTTAGTTTGCGTGGGCACCACAGGGAGCGTTAAAAAATTTTACATATAGCAACGCTGTCGCCTCTTATGTAACCAAATGCGCACAGGACAGGCGGCTTGGCAGAGGTGCACAGTTTTCGGCGCGCCGGTTACCAGAAAAGAAGAACGCTTGTTTTCCTTCCAGGCGCCTGTCATGTGGAAGAGGCTGCTCAGACACACGCCCCACAATGGCCGGTGAAGCATGCGCCCTAGTTGCGACCAGTAAACAGCAAAGAAACCTGACTAGGACGTATTTCTTGTTTACAATCTACAACGGCCAGCGCGGGCCATTGGAGAATCAGATTGGCGCGGGCTCCCCCCTGAAGCACGTGCCCGCGGTTTCCGTAATAAGCACGCGCTTTGTTTTGTAAACGTTAAGTTGGTCCGGTCCACGAGGAGCGCTTGCGGCGGCGTCACGCAAATTGAGTCATGACGCGTGGTCCCGGTGGGACACCGAAACACCCCAGACACCCATTTGTCTTATTCCAGACACGAACTCGGCCAGGGACGACAAGTGCTGGAAGGAAAGGTGCGGACAGCTTTCGCAGAACAAAGAAACACAGTCTAGGTCTTGTGACAGCGTGAAGGATGCCCTCCATTGCGGAGCCCAAGCCATGCGAGGAATCAGTTTACAGCAATTTGTACGCGGGCCATTTATGTAGCCTTTCATTTGCCTCTCTGGGTTGTCTTGAAGAATGACAAAAAGAACACCAATTTCCGAGCACGGTCTCCACGATAGGCCGTCATTGGGTCTCATGAGCCTCACAGGTTGGCTATTGGTTGGCTGTTCATATCATTCTATGGCACAGTGAGGCGAGATGTAGCCACGTTTTTTGCCATTTTTTTTAGAGCAAGTCAAATGCATCGTTTCCACTGCATTCCCCCCCTCCCCACCCTTTTGGACTCCCTCTATCTCTTCTCTCAAAGAGGGGTTAAGGTTACCACCTAGAATTGAGACAGTTACTGCACCCTTTCCTTCCCTCAGGATCAGTTTCCTGTGCCAACAGGACTGCGAGGGATTTGACAGAGGAACGTGCGTGTGCTTCCGGAAGGGCATGGCTGCAAAAAAAAAAAAAAAAACAACTGATCGAACGTAATGGGGCCTGCCGGTAAAAAAAAAAAAAAAAAACTTTCCGGCTGCGTAACTCTTCGACAGAGAAGTGACAACAACGCCGTACCACACTTTCCAACCCCCTCCCCACTTCAGCGAGTGCCTCCCCACTCACAGACGGCGGTCTCGAAAGGTGTAGAGCGTATTTATAGGTAGCCGAGTGGCAGGAAGATATGAAGGAGCACGTGTTAGTAGTGATAGTCCGAATCCCTGAAGGATCGCGAGATAAGGCGATAAAAGGTGCGCGCACTTCGAAAACACACGTGAAGTTGCAACAGGGGGTAAGTGGTACATAGGAAGTTACGGCACTGGCATTGTTGTCGCTCCTTCACCGAAGTGAAGGGCGAATAAACTGGGAGCCATTTTGTTTTCTCTGGCACTGTTGATGCGGCGCATTTCAAGCTTCGCTGAAAATAGCTATCACAGAGTTCTCGTCTTTTACTGAGTGCTTGTGTGCCCTGCAATGTCCCACTTCGCCTTCCCTTTATTTATGTCCGGAGTGACGAGTTGAGTTTCTGCGGGAGCGCGACACATCCGCATTTCATTAAGCTTCCTCCCCCCCTTGAAGTGCCGGAAGCACTCGAATGCAGCATTGCCGTAGTGGCTGCGAAGCCTGAAAGAGCTGGCCGGAAGCCAAGCCGAGACGCGCCACGGGCCGATGGCTCCTTTGGCGCACCTCATCCACGGCGTGGGGCGCTGTTCGCAGTTGCCTTTGCTTGCAACTTAGGTTGTCCACGGTGCGTTAGCGTCAGCACAGCGTGCACTAATGAAGGGTTCTGACAGATCTATCCTTGACTATTTTCTATAAACCGTTAACTGACCTCTCTTCTGTAATACATCCACTCCTCCGCTTTTTTCCGGGTTGTCAAATGCATAGAATACTTCAGTTTGTGTCACATTTCATTCTGACGTTCCTAAGAATTCCATGATTTTTGGCAGCGGTATTTTTTTTACCCCACTACGCTTAATTTATGCACAACACTGGAGAAAACTGAAACGAAATGACCGAGCAAGATCAGTAATCTAAGTCTAAGGGAACAGTTCGATGCCTCGTTGCAAGGGGATGGCATTGACTCGCCTGGCATGGCTCAGCAGAAGAGTTCCGAAACATGATGTCACTGTGCCTGCCCTCATAAATATACCGTGTTAATCTCTCTATTGCTTTGTTTCACCGCAGAAGATTGGAGCGTACGTAGTTAAGAGGTCGCCATGCGTTGTCTCAAAGGTTACCAGAGCCACCTGTAAGTCTCCTTCGTGAGAAATCTCCCTCCTCCGAGCACGTCCTGTTTTCGAAGAGAGAGTCAAACTTAGGGCACCTGGATGCTGAACGGGTACTGGTTCGTCACTGCTCTTGACAGACAAGTGACGAAAACGGCGCCGTGGATGTCAGTCTGGTTTTTACACAGAGACGTCTTCCTGTTGACGCACTAAGCAGCTATCGTGCCAAGCCTGCTTGCAGTGAACTACAGAAAGGAAAAGTTTCAATTCTTAGCCTTGCGGGAACCGTTCTCGGCCACAACTGCCAGCGGTTTGCTCTTCGTGATTCACTTGGAATAGCGAAAGCAGGAAGGGTGCAAGTGTCGTCTGTCAGGTACCATGGCGAAGAACGCCTTGCCCAGCTTGTCATGTGGGCAGTAGAACTCCACATATTTTTCTATTTTAAGGAATGGGTCCCATAGTAATTCAGGAGTGTGCGGAAGGCCCATAAATACCGGCCGATGTTCAGAAGAGTTGTTACTGCTGCCCTGTAGCATGTGGCCTTTTTTGAGGGAGGAATAGATGTTGCGCTCATCGAAATGAGAAGGCGACGGCCATGCTACGGACACTCATACTCTAGAATAACTGTTCTTGCGATTCCAGCTATTTCATGCTTTAGTTCACCTGCGGATACGGAGTAGACCGAGTTTTAATACGCTGAAATGAAGATGTGCGTTCCATTTTAGAGCTGTGAATTCTCGGAGATACAGACCACTTTGCCTCATTCGATATAAGCCGTCATCATTTCCGTGCCGTGAAGGCATCGCGCGCCGTGCTGAACCCGGTTAGTATAACAGCTGTCTTCTAATAAGACGATATTTTTATTCATTTAACCCTTAGTAATTGGGTCACGCCATCCCACAGCCCCGTTAACTCCCCAGCCGGAAATTCAGTGCGGCGGACCTATAGACATGACAAGGAGGGAATAGCACAGAAGGAACGCAATTTTTTTATGGTCGCCTCCCGACTCCCGGTCCTCTTCGATGGTCGATAAGCCATCGAAACCTTGCATTCTGCTTAGATATACATGACGGAAGCCAAGAGTCACTGGTTTTTCAGTGACTGTAGGGTTTAGGGACTGCTGGCTTCCGTCATGTACGTCACAACGAGCCCCTCTTTTCATTCCTCTTGTCTCCTGAATTCTGCTTAGAGGGCAATCGAGGACACTCTCGAATGCTTCCGAGGATCAAGTGACTTCGCATGTCCCTACTGAAAGTTTCTATATGATGAGTCCCATAATTCCACACGTTTCCATAGGGATTATATGGCGTCAGTACGTATCATGTGGGGTCGATATAGACTGTATAGAAAACATGGATGAATATTTATGGACTCAATGTAACGTAATGCACACTATATGGAAGTCGTCTAGAAATTATATAGAATGCTTAGACTCCTTACAGAATATATACGGATTTCTGCACATTTTATCATAGCTTATAGACTCCATGTTCCCATAATTACATATTAGCGGCTCATACGGAAAGTTTCAGTGGGGATTAGAAAGGCAGTGGTCGTGCTGTGGTTACAACTTGGCATTTAAACGTGATAAGTTTACTCCACGTGCGGCATTCGCGTCGCTTGGGCACATTAGAAGCAGCGACTGTTCTTTGAACACTCCACGTAGGCGCTTACGAGCAGCTTCCAGAGTTACGCAGTTCAGAAGTCGCTGCACGGGACACGGCAGAATGGCGTGCATTTTCACTTTTCGTACTGTGTAGGCAGTATTCGCAAGCACGCCCCTGAAAGCCTGTCACGTCTTCATCATCACCCTTTAAGGCGAAGGCCTTTAATGGCTCATACTGTCGTCCGTTAACAAAGCGCGTCACACGCGTTTAACTCGGGAACTAAAAAAAGATAGAAGAAAACCAATGTTTCCTTCAGATAGAGGAGGAAAAATGAACCTAGAAGCCAAGTTTGATGACGGTAGATTAATTAGTTAATTAATTATAGGCAAAAATGTCGAAATTGCATCGAAATAGCGCGGACGTCGATATAGCCACGGGAACGGTGTGACGTCACATCCACCGGCAGACATCATGGTATAGTGAAAATTGTCACAGAATGGTCGGATAAACGTCAGATTTGTGTCAAATTAAATGGAAAGATGTGTAATTAAGCGCAAACAACACTTAAGATCCTCGAAAGATGTATAATTTGGGTATCAATGATATAGCAATGGGAACGGTGCGACGTCACATCCACCAGAAGTCTTCACGGCATAGTGTCCTGGGATTTCGCCTCTCAACACTTTACTTGCCAAAGTGTCCTCGCAGTTTTTATACATGCCTCGCGCTAGTCACGTTGCGGTAACATCTCGGACATGGAGAAATTTTCATATTTTACACAAACGTTAATAAAAGGGCGGGCGAAGAGGCGCGCGTCTTTTCTTGCGTTCCGTTCTTCAGAGCTCGTGCAGCACCTTCGCCCTTTGGAGCTGGCGATGACCCAAGAGATGCAGATGCGTGCCGTCCTCTAGCGACGAACCCCTTCAGCGCCGCGAGAGACAACGCAGTTAAGCTCAGGCCTCGGGGCGGCACCACAAACACAGTGCTTGGGCGTGAAGGGGTGTTGGGTGACACCAGACAGCAGTTTACTCATAGACTACAATTTTAATTCGTTTGCTCACTTTATTTTTGTCAGGAATGAATATTAGAGCGGGGAGATGACAATAAAAGAGAACAACGTATGAAACCCGTGCTGTAGGAGCAGTAATTATACATGCATACAACTTCGCAAAGAGAAGACAAAAAACGCAAAACTTAGCGCAGTCTGGGGAACACATTGCTGATACATACCCAACTATTGTGAACAAAAGCAGTTTTGAACGAGAAAGAGTTTATGAACGCATTTTTTTCGTATACTGAAAGATTTCACTATAACAGAAAATTTACCCTAAGATCTCCCTTCGACAGGCGTGCATTTGTTTGCTATTACCGTTTTGCAAAACCGTTCCCTATTGGTTTTTTATGGAAGACTTAACAGCTCGATGCGATCGAGTGAAAAACTTTAAACGAAAGATTTTTCTCCATATCGGAAGAATGGATCATCCCTAACGAAAGTTTTCATATGACGAGTCCCATAATTTCATTTTTTCATATGGATTATATGGCGTCAGTATGGATTATATGGAGACGATACAGACTATATAAAAAGCATGTATGAATATTTATGGACTCCATATAACGTCATGTACACTATATGAAGTCGTGTAGAAATTGTATAGAAAGCTTAGACTCCATACAGAATATATACGGTTTCCATATATTTTACCATATTTTATGCACTTCATACCAGCATAATTACATATGAGCGGCTCATATGGAACGTTTCAGTAGGGTTTACCTTGAATATTTCCGTAGCAGCAGCTTACAATTTTCCAGTTTTCATCTTTTTTATCCACGGATGCTGGTCATGATAACGTCAGCTTATTCTAATTGATAGAGCAGGATGCAGCAATGAAATTTTGTGAATTGTAGCAACGGAATAAGTTAGACAGCTTCAGAGAAGTGAAGTGCGGAGAACGAACTTCTCCGCAAAGTCTCTGATCTAATGTATTTTTGTATTTTATTTTATTGACGCAGGACATTGCCAACGCCTTGCTGTGAACATTGAGTGATGCACGAAAAATGGGCATTTAGAAGTTCTCTTTCAACACGGTTTCTTGCATACTTAATGAAACAGAGTACAAACTGAACAAGTGCATCGAGCAATGGTGCTGTAATGTTCAGCGGCTGAGGGCACTGCTGATGCGATTCGTGCTTAACGAAACTGTTCCGACGATGAGTGGACTGAACGGAGAAGTTTTAAGGCAAGACGCAATGTCTTTTGTGCTGCTCTGTAAGCCGTTCTTAAAGTACAGGCTCTTAAAGGCATTGTTCTTACACAATATGTCCACAGCGTCCATGTGAACGAGGGCAGAGACAATACGGACAGGGGACTTTCAGCGGCGTGTCGTAACCTACTAGAGCCCTCTCGAGGCGGCCACAAGCCTAGTTCGCATGACCGTGGATTGCGCATCCTCAATGGGCAGAGGGTGATCACATGATCCCGGAGTGGTGTCGTCATTGAGTTTTTGGTTGGGACATAAACTGCTACTGTCGGATACAACTCAAGAACGAAGCGGCTTTTCCCCGTCAAAGGACCCCCTTCCAGCGAACGGCGTCAGCCGACTCTAATGAACCTGCTAGCCTGACAGTGTATGGAGCGGCATGACAAATGGGGGAGGGGGGCGGGGGCTATCCCCGTTCATGGAGGATTATTCCTTTTCATCTGCCACTCCCTGCATTGTCACGCTGGAAGACTTATGACAATCGACCGACGCCATTTTCTGGAAGGCGGTCCTTTGACGGGGACAAGCCGCTTCGTTCTTGAGTGGTATCCGACTATACTACTGCTACTTATACTATTACTACTTCTACTTCAGCTACTACTACTACTACTACTACTACTACTACTACTACTACTACTACTACTACTACTACTACTACTGATACTACTACTACTACTACTGCTGCTACTACTACGGCACTAATATATTGCCGATGATGCTGCCGACATAGTGAATTCCAGGAGTCCTGCCTCCCTCCTCCCACATACCTGCCCTCCGCGCTGGTATTGCTGTCAAAAGTTATGCTCATATATCGCGCCTCCCCCCCCCCGTTCCCTTCTCTCGCTCCAGTTTTAACAGCATCAGCAGAACAAAGGACGCTGACCAGGGTCTTTGTGCTCTGCTGGTAACATTGTTTAACAACGAGGTAATCAGGGCTGCGAGTGCTGTCGGCTCCAGAAGGGAACACGCACGCACATACGCCATACAAACGACTCTAGTCATGCGCGGTCCTCTGTCCCCTTCGTGGACGGGAACCGAGGGAGAGGATTGGGATGAACGAGGACCGTTTGTCTCGGGCGGGCTTGTCACATGACGCTTTTCTGTCCAACGCTATGCTCTCTCTTGCTGCGCGGCTGAAACCCGTTAAACGCACACATTTTCACAGCTAAAGCAGCGTACACTCAAGATTAATGACCAGCGCTTCCATTCACTCGTCCCGTGGGGGAAGACAACCGCTTTACACACTGGAAAAGAAGAAGAAGAAAAGACTCGAAAACACAATGCTGCTAAACGAGGTTGTTCCGGACGGAGAAGGAAGCGGTATTCAGTTTCACTCCTCCTTCTTTACTCTGACCGGGAACATCGAAACAGGATAAAAAAAGAGAGCAGTAAGGCCACGCGGAATACTCGTCAGCCTTTTGTCGCCGACGCTATTCTGCCCTCTTCGCCGTAGTCGCTAGGTCATTGGCCGTCACTCAAGGCGTGCGGGGCTCAAAGCAAAGCGCTGGCAAGGGGGCCCGCCCGTCCTCTTTGCTATTGCTTCTGCGCTTCCCCTTTTCGTCCTCCGACTGGGCGTCGTGGTCGCGACACTGCTGGTCACAGTGCGACAAAAATAGACCCGGTGACAACGGAATCAGCCCAGCAGAGCGCGCCTGCGGCTTCTGAGAAACAATCGGAGATCCGCTCCTGGGCGCTGTGCTCAGGTTTTGTTTCTCCTCCCGCGAGAATACCCCAGGTCACGTGAGCTGTCCTCCTCCTCCTCTTGCTGCTCTGTTTGCAACGAGGTTTATGGTCGGGCGCACATTAAGGACGACATTAACAGTTGGCAGCCCTGCCAACACACATGGTTGTGTTGGAGGCGTTTAACCGAACCTGTCGGAAACGTCCCAAGTGCCCTGTTCCTCAAAATCCGAAACGCTGATTGCCCTGGCATTTGGCAGCGCTGAATGGTTGACGAAATTGGAAGACTGAATTGAATGCAAATATACTTAAATCGCATTGCTTTTGGATATCGAACCGAGCAGTTAATACTTCCTGTGAGTATAGGTTAAAGGAAGAACGAGGAGGCAAGAACGTAACCAAATCTATTTTTTTTTCTACCCATCCATCAGGGTCTCCAGGTGGAGGGCGACAAAAGTGCAGTACAATCTGGCAGCGCTCAAAACAGGAGCAGGAACGGAAGGGAACCTCCGCTGACCTTTGGTACATCAATGGGAAATTGCGGATGGCGGTGACGGGAAGTTTGCAATTCGGGGCTCCGGAAAAGGAGGGGCAAGGAGGGCGGACACCCCCGACATTCCTTCAAAGGGAGCAGCTCCTCCCCCCCAGTTTTCAACTTGTTGTACTCATGTGATATTTCTGACAGACGCTTCAATTTTAGGACGCTATTAATGTAAAGCACAGTGGTGATGAGCTATAGTTGGTTTCATAGCCATCCTTAAAGCAGTTCATTTCAGTAACCTAAACGAACAGAAATCGTTAGCTGAATGACCTCTGTTCATGGGCATGATTAGCAGAAATTAAACAGAATGAACAAACTTTTTATTGCAGTCGACCACTCCTCGTGTGTACATCGTTATAGAGTTGCCATTTCAATTGAAGTTTTATATGCATTGCAAATACACTTGTGAGCAGCGAAACATGAAAGATACATACAAAGAGTAAATAAAAATCTATCAAATATTTGAATAAAAATTGGAATAAATAAACAAACGACTAAAAAACTTGAACAACTGCCCTTCACTCGAAAAAAAAAGTTCTGGAGTCACTGCCGGTCTGCGTGTGTTCTTGCGGGCATCTTGACTGCAGAATGTATTAGCGCTTGTAGCTTAATGTGATTTGCGATCTGCTGTCGTGACACGTTTCCGCGATCAACCGACACGCATGCGCATACGCCGCCTCGCGTCCTTAGTGAGTGTGCGAGTTCGCAAGTAAGTGAGTAAAACACTGTGGAATTCAGTGAGCAATGTTCAGGCTATATGCATGCTCACCGTGGTCTACGCGTTATAGACGCTGGTGTCGGTCGTTCGTTGCAGCGACTGGCTCTCTCCGCGGAAGTATACACCTGTGCAGATGATATCAGAGGAGTGCGCACCGTCCCGAATTAGACGCCTCCCAGTTGCAGCTTCGTGTGCAGAGGCTCGGCGCTAAGATCGAGAGATCTGATGTGTGCTCTCCAGTTCTGGAAACGGTAGGGACGAGAAACGGGAGAGAGGAAAAGGGGGGGGGGGGAGGATGTGAAGGAGCTGAGACGAAGGTACAAAAACTTTGGCCCTGCCGTGTGAGCACAGCCCTGCCAGACGATGCAGACTAATAATTTATGTTTTAGTGTGAAAACACTACTCAATAAGGTCCAAAGCAAGGATCGTGTGTGAAGCTCAGGAGTGACTCGGGTAAGGTCGGGTTAGTTCGGAAGAGCGTCGCTCAAGCTGCAGCCAATGGGAGGAAGCTCGGGTAAGTTCGGAGGAGCGTCCCGCCAGCTGCAGCCAATGGGAGAAGGGCGTCGCGCTAGCTGCCGCCGAGTAGAGAGAGGGTGTGAAGATGAAAGAGCGAGAAACGCGGTTGCGTGCACATGCAGATGCCAGAAAGAAGAGGCAAAGAATGAACACATCCTTTGGCGCTTCTACTCGTTTAACTATGTTTCGCCTTCCCCTCTAACCTAAATACGCCCACTGTCACACTCCTGTGGATTACGTAATATCAGAGATCACAGCTTGAGGACCTTAGCTCTCCAGCGCAGGCCGGCATGAATCCGGATCTTTTAGACCTGGGGAAAGCAAGGAGAGAGAATATCAGGTTATGACTTTGCGTCGGCGTCGACATCTTTTTTTTTTTTTTAGATAAGGAGGTTATGCATACAGTTCTCTATCTCTCTCTCTCTCTTTGTAAAAAAAAATGAAATTTAGTCATGGACAATCCCGCAGACCGTGTCCCCTTGCCGGATCTTCCAGTACAGTAACACAAGATGACGTTTCAATGCAGCCATCCAGTATTACAGTATTTGAAGCATTCTTAACAATATAACAACGTAATGCGCCTAAACAACGATACAGCGAGTTCTATAGCATTGAAAAACGCACGGAATGCAACCGGTGTCGCGATAGAGGCGATAACTTTGTGCAAAGCAAGTGCTTCGCTCTGAAATTATTTAATAAGTTGTGACGAGCTAGAGACATACCCTATAGCGGGAGCCGCACGCTTGGGGGTAATTCTTGGGGGTAATTCTTGCAAGGCTTGGGGGTAATTCCAACCACGTGTGGTTCTTTAATGCGCAACGAAGTTTGACGTACATCATGTCGTTTTCGCTTTTCATCTTCGTCGAAACGCGGCCTTGCGGTAAAAATTAAAGTTCGCAGACTGGAGATCAGCAGCCGAACGCCATAGCCGCTAGATCACCGTGGCAGGTGCGAAACTCATTCAATACAATATGTAAAGTATTATAGTGGTGAGGACAGTTTGGAGTAAGTGTGAGATGTGCTCATTAAATCGAGTAGCACTTGTTGGCTGCACTTTCTGCACTCGTGTAAGTACGCGATCAGTATTCCTTGAATAACTACACGGCTAGGACCACCGACGTAACGTGGAGTAAAGCCATCGTTCGGAACTTTCACCGTTCTGTTACCCCCTCTCCACTATTTTTTTTTTTTACCCGGTGTCACTGTATCCAGTGTCGTGTTTCATTCTGCATGCGTCAGCTCTTTTACGAGAGCTTCTAACCCCTTGCTGATTAACGCCGTGCATATATCTCTCGTGTGTCTCGGTGCCAAGTTTCCGGAAATAGTCTATCAGCCGAAGCACTTGAACCTTGTCCGTGCAATCGCGGTCGGGTCAGGGCAGTTACGACGTCTTGTTATTTTTTTTTCCCCAGCGTTTCGCGACCATTTCTTGAATCCCATCGCGGCCAAAGTGAATTGCAGCAAAGCGACCATCCGTCAACAAAAGTGTGTCGCGAATTCGGACTTTGCAGTTAAGCTGAAACTTGGCAAGGCGTCCTACCCCGGAGCGGTATGGAGAGAGACAGGGTGCGAAAAATATGTAAGGAAGAAAAAACAGAAAAAAAAGAAGAAGAAAAACATACCTAAGTGTGCCTACGTAGCCTTCTATTTTGCGACGAAGAGCGAGAACAGCGGTGCAAATCTCGCATTCATGCGCTGTACCCTCGTACACAAGCCGGCTAAGAATCACGTGGGCGGCGTCTCTATGTTCTTTGAGCGAACGTCTCAGAAGCGTCTACCGTCCCCCCTCTCCAAGACACACGCACACGCCTTCCGTTTGGTCGAGGTCCAAGTTGTCTCTCGCTTGCGCGACTTCTAGACGTCTGCGCGTCGTCCTTCTCTTCCATCATCGTGTCTCTAACCGTCTCGGTGGCCCCTGGTAACCCTCTTCACTGGAAGACAAGCAAAAAATAGAGACCACAAGATTTGTTTCGGGTGCTTCTGGGAAAGAATGAGGGAATAACAGCCCTGCCTTTAGCTTATCGCGAAGGAAGTTTCTGGGAAAAAAAACCACTTGCACACGCCCCGACACTTTAGTAGTGCTCTCGCCTAGATGGCGCCACAATACAGCTTTTCGGCAAGTGCCGTCAAGCGCAGCCGTTGGCGGGGACGTTGTGGACGTCACGAGGGGAATATACGTGCGTATGCCGTTGAGGATGAGTGCGCGCAGTGCCAAGTCGGGTTGTCACAATTTCTCGCTTGAGCACCGGCTTGACATTAATCACTCGGCCGAGCACCCCCGTTCGTTCACCGCGGGTACGGGCTCGTCTTCTGCGCCCAAGTGGCTGAGTCAGACATGCCTCCGTGGCGTTGGGAACGCCAGGTAGCTTCCTTCCCGCTACAGGACGACTCATAACTCCTTTGGCATGCCTCTCTCGTCGTGCTAGTTGTTCTTGTCGCTGCAGCTGGTTAAAAATGGAAGACTGCACTAAGGCGAGCCTCGTTCCTCGCGGTAGTATTACCTGCCGTGGCGGCCTGCTTAGATGTCTTACTAAAATGACACTCACAGTTTCAGCTGGTTATATTTAGGTGTCTTAAACGATGGTTGCGTGAGCTGTATGCGTTACAGACTGCCTTACGCTAACTGGACCCAATTGTGGAGCCGGCAGATTTGTCGCGTCGCCTGGACGAGCAGATGGATGAACTGAGGAGCACAGAGATATGCCGGCTCTAGAACGAAAGTGGCCGCCTCACTCCCATGCTCGCCCTCTCCACGTTTTTGATAACCGTTGCGGAAGCCATTATGGGAATGCCTCTAGATAGGCACCGTTACTATGCGCAATAGAGGGCGAACTAATCTGGTGTCGGGAATCACGTGGTCGCATGGAGTTCCAGGATAAGAGATCCAGCGGGGCAAGCGTTTTATAATCGTGCAGTGCTTGCGCACACAGAACGCGCCGCTCATCTTTATTTTCGTCTTCTTCACAGCTGGCGCTTTGGCCCCGGCAGGCTTTGCGCGCAGCTCCTCTACGGTACGTGGTAGGTGGACAATACACAGGCAAAAGAAATCCTTTCAAATCACGTTATTATAACTGGTACCACGACTCAGAGCTCAGGTCGGCCTAGAAGCGAGTGACATCCTACAAAGAGCAATTCAGCCTCGCCTGTTCTCTCTGCATGGTTCCCAGAGAAATTTAGCCTCGTCTGTTCTCTCTGCGGGTACCAAAAGGCAGACACACCGCACATCCTATGCTCATGTAATCATGACAAGCCATTCAAAAGTCTGCAGCTCCTTACCCAATCGCAGTGCAGGTTCCACTCCGAGTCACGGAACGGGCCCTAGAGGCCGCCGAGCGACATCGTCGGTCAGCCACCTGGCGTCCGGCCTAGACAAGGAGCCCACCACGTGGAGGAACACCGCCCTGACCCACGTCTGATGATGATGATGATTATGATGCCCTCAGGCTTAGGTACATACCCACGGCGGGGGATTGGCCAGGGTGCACAGCGGTTACAAACGCACTCAAGTACCAAAAACTCTTCGTTATAAAGTTTACCTCCTCCTCCTCCTCTACGACGGCCGCTATGAATAGATCTACAATGTTTACGAAGTCAGGGTACTCATAAGTGCATGCAGACTCCCACACACTTGACTACGTCGCTCGAACCGTGCGATATCTACTGTGCAGTTGTGACAATCGCCGTTGCGTACTCGCTCGACATACTTTTTAGAGGCATGAGAGGTTAAACACGACCCATAGGAGTGTGCATGCACGATAAGGTGTTTTTTTATAAACCTAGGCCACTCGCAAATGACGCACTCCCCGGTGCATGTGCTGTTCGAGCGCTCTATAGACAACTGTATACGGACGCGTGTACGAAACAAAAATGTCTTCAAACAAATGAAACTGTTGCTGACGCAGTGCGGCGTCATTTTCTTTTTGTCTCCGTGCTAACTATCTAGGCAGTATTCAATGACTGCGGCACAGGGGGCTGTGCTGAGGACATGATGTTGGGCGCATACATGGTTGGGTTATAATAATTTTTGTGCATGCTGCCCCGCACGAATGCAGGCTCGTGGAAAACGTATCTCAGGAGATGGGGCGGATTTTTGAAGTGAAGTGTTGCAACTGCCGTCGCGAAATAATTCCTAACCGCTTTTGGTTTACGTACTTTTCTGCCGTTTCTCCAGTACAATGAAATTAGTGCGTCCAGAATGATACAGCCAGTGAACAAAACGACAAGTTCGATTTGCGGTTTCTGTGCACCGCGCAACGGTTGCCTAGTAGGTTGATTGTACGACTCGCTTGCGGGAGGTGCGGCGATTGATCTCTAGTGCCATTAGGGGTGGTAATGATTGCTCTCTAGTGCATCCCTAGGCGGTGGTGAAAAAATTATTGTGTGACCGTGGGATCTATCCTCGTGGGCGGTGTCCTCAGCCTAGGACTTCGATAGCTTCTGCTATCCTGCGGGCCCGCGCGATCACCCTTTTCTGATCACTCAGGCTAGAGCTGAACCGAGCAGCTTCCCTGAGGAGGGAGTGGAGAGGAGTATAGGCATTTGTCGGAGAAGGGGGGGAGGGGGCAATTCAGTGGGCCCAACCATTGGAGGACTATGGCAAAACTTTCCCGCTGTCTTTTTCTTGGTTTCTATAGGGTGATATGGCTAGAAAACTGAGCCTTTTACGCTACTCCTGGCTGCCCAAACACTCTGGGTCAAGGTGCGCTTGCGATATTAGAGGAAAATTAGTATAATTTATGGCTTGGGGCCCTATCCAACCACAGATGCATCGATGTTTCTTGTGTCAAGACTGACTGCCTGAGAAGTCACAAATAATCGCTATATTTGTCTTTTCGACAGCTGAAGCCAGTAAAGCTACAAAGAATTCAATGAACGAAAGCTGGTGCGATTTGCCGACCTTCTCTACAAAGCGTCCTTATTTTACGATCTCGTGAAGTTCAAAAGTATTCGCGTTGTCTTGCGGGAGTAGCTTCAAAGCGCGACGTTTATATTTTCCTCAAACGTACTCCTCCTGATCGTGCGCGTCAGCTTCGAACGCGGCCTTAGAATTATGGAAACAATGCGTCAGTGTCACATAAAAACAAAATAATTAAGAGGAAGAAAACCTATCCCTCCTGCTTTGCTCCGGCGAGAAAAGAGATCAAGGCTTCATTTTCCCCGCATCGATGGGAGGAGAGCATCGGACAACTGCCTCACTGACCATCGCTCAGTGCACAACAACAAAAAACAAGAACAACAAATACGAGAGGACAGCTCTGCGGTATTCATGGCACGCACAAGCAGCCTTCGTGGCGTTGTATGCATGGGTGGACGCCACACAGTATACGTATATATAAACGTGCAGCAACGGCGCATGCGCCGGGTGGGATGTCCTACCAGACTTAGCTCTTCAGCAGCGTACGCGCCAGGAAGCGGATGGCTCTCGACTGCGGAAGGCGCTCGAGCGCGCTATGAATACGTGCGGGGCACAAACAGCGGCCCATCCCCCGTACTACAGCGGGCCAGTTTGCTCGCACTGAGCACGCATCAAAGCGGAGGAGGCTGCTGCCACTTGGCGTCTCTCGAGAGACGATGGCGATGACGAGGCGGATGATTGAGAGAGCACTCGCAGGCCTCCCTAGCGTGCTCTCGCCCTCAGTATACGTTGGCGCTGAGTTTGCGCCGTCGATCAGCTGCTGCTGCCCGAGCCGCGTGCTCGAGTGTTTCCCGAAGTCGACGTCGTCGACGGGGCGTTTGTTTTGAAAGCGACTGTCTCGCGGAAGAAGGAGAATCTAAACTGCATCTCAATGGGCCACCCCGGCCCCCTTTCTACTGGCACGGGGCCAGCGGGCTGTCGCTGGGTGCGATGCGGGGAAGTCAACCTCTCCTGGCCTCGCGGTGTGGTGGTGGAAGCGGTGCGGACGTATGCAAATGCTGCATCGTTCGTGGGGGGCGCCAGCGAGGCCGTTGTCGCGCCTTGACGCGGCTTGCCGCTTTCTTGTGGCTTTGTGGAGAGACGTAGGGCTTCGGAACCGCAACATAGAGAGATAGAGAGCGGGGTGAACAAGTTAGTATGGTGTTGTTTGCGGGCTGGAAGATTGGCTGCACTTATAGGGAGAGAGAATAATAAACTTAAGTGCACGTTTGCATACCTGATAACCTCTTAAGAAGTTTGCAGCTTGTTAATCGGGCTTGTTAGATTTGATTCACTATATAATACACTAATACGAGTAGGCTGGGCCGCGGCGGTCGAATTTCGATGGAGGCAGAATTCTAGAGGCTCGCGTACTGTGCGATGTGAGTGCACGTTAAAGAACCCCAGGTGGTCGAAATTTCCGGAGCCGTTCACTACAGCGTCCCTCATAGTTTGAGTCACTTTGGGACGTTAAAACTCCGTTAACCATAAGCCATAAACTAATACGAGTGGGGTGAAAGACACGGTCGATGAAGTTGACACAAGCGCGCGGTTGAGCGGGTAATTACAACGGCGCAATAGCAAATAGTGTTTCGAAATTCACTTACGACACGAGCACTGACTAGGGTGTCGTATGATTGTTTGTAATTACCTTTAGCGCTATTCGCATTAACTAAAGAGATTCGGAAAAGCGCTAACCATAAGCAAAAATTGTTTAAAACAACTATCCTAACGTGTTATTTTTTGGTCGTTTTACAAGCGAACATTACACTGCACATGACCTGTCCTGAAATCAGAACGGATCCGGCCCCTCCCTCATTTCGGCCTGTATGTTTTAGCCTGACTATAGCTAGCTAAAACCGCCTTAATAACAGTGTGAGGTCTATACCAAGTCACTTGCGGTCCGCTACGAAGCTTGACTCCAAACTGCTCGAGAAGAATGATAGCGTCATTCATGCCAGAGTGACAAGGAGTATACCGCCGCGAAGGTTGGTTTTGGTTTTTGAGGAAAGAAAATGGAGCAGTATCTGTCTCACATATCTCGGCGGACACCTGAACCGCGCCGTAAGGGAAGGGAAGAAGGTAGGAGTGAAAGAAGAAAGAGAGAAAGAGGTGCCGTAGTGCAGGTCTCCGGCATAATTTCGATCACCTGGGGATTTTTAACGTGCACTGACATCGCACAATACACGGGCCTCTAGAATTTTGCCTTCATCGAAACGCGGCCGCCGCGGTCGGGTTCGAACCCGGGTACTCTGGCTCGGTAGACGAGCGCCTTACCACTGAGCCACCGCGGCGGTTCACGCGAAGGTTACCGCTGTTCCTAGTTTCAGAGAGTAGTTTATGCCGGCGACATCGCACTATGCTCTGCGTAGGGCAGAGCAGACAGTCAGGAAGCTGCTCTGCAGTGAAACCTTGACTTTATTGCTGTTCATTTGAGAACCGGTATAATGTACTCCTCAGTTTTCTGACACCGTCATCCTCGGCAGATAAAAAGACCATCTAACGCGATAAATTTTAGAAGCACCAAAGCAGGGCAGTGTTTTCGTGCCTTTTGCTTATTTCTTCTTTGCATACGATGGAAACAATTTTTCTCCTTTACACTTTTGTTTTAACGAAGGAAAAAAAAAAGGATATAAGCAACATTTCTTCGAATAATAGGCCAGAAGCCCACCTCCCCGCTCCTGAAACTCACACCAGCGGGCCGTTTCTACGCCCTCCGGATGCATTGTCCCTCGAGGTCCTCGCCATTGCGCATGCCCTCCAGTCATTTGCCCTCCTTCCCTCTCTTCAAGAGTACACAGTCTATTCAGACTCACAAGCCGCTATACACCACATACAGAAACTCACCCTAACCCCTTCTCTTCAACAGGAGGTCGAACGAGCGGTCTCCGCTTTGCAGCCTTCCATCGTTTTCCTCCGCTGGGTCCCTGCGCATTCAGGGATTGACGGCAATGAGCTGGCTCATCAGCTCGCCCGTGACACACTTTTCCGGGCACCGTTGATCCCCTGGCCCAAGCCCTCGGAGGACGGTGGGAGACTCACCCTTCGCCGCACCATAAAAGAGGTCTACCTCGAGCTCCGCCTCGACAAACGCCTTTACCCTCCCCCTCATCCATCACTCACTATGCCGGAGGCTCGCCTTCTTCGGCACGTTCAAATGAATGCAATCATTACCCCGTCTCGCCTCTTTCTCTATCGCTATCGATCGGACCCTTCCTGTCCCAACTGCCCCTGTATCTATGCGGACCTTGCCCATTGCCTCTTCTATTGCCCGGCTGCTCAGCAGTCGGGTTCCTACCCCCCCCCCCCTTCTTTATCCATCACCACCTGGCTCGACTGGCTTGGCGCTGAAGGGGAGGAAGAACAGCGACTTCTGGTCGCCCAGGCGGTCGACATGCTCGGCCTGTAAATTTTGGCCGAATAAACGTCTACTACTACTACTAGGCCAGAAGTAAGTCAGCGCTTGTTTTTTGTGCTCTCCGGGTTGTCCTGTGTACCTAGCGTTGTGGAACCGTTCAACAATACCAACGTGCCCGAATCGCAGGCTTAATTTACGTGAAACGCCCTGTGTATAGCTGCGAAGGAACATTTTAAACGGTGAGTGAAACACAGCCGCATGTTCAGTGTGGGCTTGTTCTTGGCACTTGCCGCAGAGATCTGTGAACTGCGTTAGATGATATTAAAGGCATGAGTCAGAGACCGAACAAACAGGAAAACAAATGGTGCCCTAGAACTCCCAAGTAGCTGGCTGGAAAGCAGCTCGACGCCTGTTATAGAACAAGCCGTCGCACGTGAGTCACAGGACTTTTTGTTTGTTCGTACTCTGGCTCGAAACTCGTGAGGAGGGTCTCGCACGACTGCTTTCACCGTGACTAAGTCGTCCTAAATGCGACTTCACTTGGTGGGCTCCTGTTGCAAGCTTTCGAGCCAGCGTGGTGCATGCGGTATAAGGTCCGCAAGCGAATAACAGTTTGTGTGGTTGGCTGGAGTCTGGGTGAAATTCTATACCGCAGGTCAGCTTCAAAGTGATCAGTGTGTGTTTTCTTAGTCACTTTTTCCTTTCTGCCAACGCTTTCAAGGAGAGGACCGCAGTGCTGAGTCCGTAAGAAAACTCACTTTTTCTGTGGAAAGTCCGTAGGCATGGGGACGGACACAAATTGCGATGGTAACAAGTACCAAACAAGATATACATCGAGATCAGCAGAATGCCTGAGCCGCAAATAAACTACGCCGAGGTTTCGTAAAGCGGTAAAATGACGTCAAAAAAAGAGCCTCACATCACGAATGCGTTGAAGTAAAGAAATTCGTTGAGTACTTCACATTGTGGTGCGATATGTACGGTGCCGAAAACTAAAAAGGAATCGAAAGAACCAGTCGCCCATCAGAGATGGCTTCGTGCCACCCGCACGGGAAGCCGTGCGGTTCACCGTCGAGCAATGTTAGAACTGGAGTATTCATACCCAACAATTCTGCACAAAAGCATTTTTGAACGAGAGAACGACTTTATGAGCGCAGTTTTTTTCATATATTATAAGAGTTCACTATAGCAAATAATATATCCTCAAATCTCCATTCGGCAGGCTTGCATTTTTTTGCTATTAACGTTTTTGCTAGCGCCAAAAGCGTTCCCCATTGGTATTCTATGGCAGTCTAACTGCTCGATGCGAGCGATGGAAAAACATTAAAAGAATGATTTTGGTACAAATCGGAATGATGGGTCATTAGCTTCAATATCGCTATATGAGTACCTTACAGTTTTCTAATATTGAAAATGTTTGTCCAGGAATGTTAAGCGAAAGGACTGCAGCCGTGGCACCGAATCAGGGGTCCCCGTGAGCAGTAGGGGATGCCCAAAGGTCATCCTACGACCGCTCTGCACCTGTGCGTATTCTAAAGTGCTCCTTTGCATCTGCGGGGACGCCAAATGGCATGAAGCCGGCCGACGTCAGCCACGAAGAAACGACACACACACAAGCGCTGGAATAAGAGATGAAGTTCAGAAGAGCAAGAACTTCATCTTTTATTCCAGAGCTCGTGTGAGTGTGTGTCGGTTCTTCATGTGTCCGGGTTTCTTCGCGCTGTTTCTTCCTTTTAAATGCATTACCAACTAGCCCGGAACCTTGCCCTCCCGACGTCGCCCGTATGGCTGGCGCTGTTAAAAAGAAAGCTGTAGGGACCATCACGCAATGTTACGCATTTAAGATGCATGTTTAAGGGAGATGTGGAAGAAAGAATGAGTAGAGAGTGTGTCCAGGGGCCTAGTCCATTAAAAGATCATGGTGTGACCTATCTATTATGTGTCCGATGACAATAGCTCATGAGACCTTGCTATGCGATGACGTCATTTCATACACATTCAAACCAGGATGTATGAGAGACGTTCACCTGTAGCGGCTCACGCTGTAGAAGATAAAATTCTTCAAGGAGAAAGCGCGACGTCGTAACCTTCTTAAGTTATACGCGGACACATTCTTGCAATGTCGCATACGTGTCGGCAGCAACGTGGCTGTCTGGGACGACGCAACCCCAGTCTCTCCTCGTGAGCACCGAGGAACGCCGGACGTCTCTGTCAGTATGTTGCGCACACGCCATGTCTAGTTTGGCGGTTCGAAAAGGCACCGAATTTAGGCTCCCGTTGAACCAGCAAGGCGAAGTGTTGCGAGCTAACAAGAGGCACAGAGAACGAGGTAGTCCTGGACCAGGACTCCCAGCCAGATGGGCAGTCAAAACAAGGCGCACTCACAGACAGAGGGGCTGCAGGCCCTGATTTACGGTCTCGCCCCGGGAGGCTTTCGGCGCCTAGGGCAAGGTGTGTACACTGGGGGAAGCGGGGGGGGATGCAGTCTCCTGGACGCTCGACTGCTTTTCTTTCATTTCTGTTCGCTTTCTTTCCGCTGGCGTGTGTCGGAGCGCGATGCGGACAGGCAGTAAGTTTCGTCATCTTTCTGGAAAGTTCTGTTGTCTCACCGACCGCTGTGGCGAAGAAAAGCATCCACGCTTGGAATGCGCCCGTGTTTCTGTTGGGGGAGGCCAACCGCAGGAATCCTGTTTACCCCGTATCCAATATAATGCGCAGTGGGAGTCCTTCTTGGTGTAATCCCCCCCTCCGTCCCCCCTCCATATTTCTTCTCTAACTTTTTAACAAAACATTTTTGCGGTGGAGGCATTGGACATTATATTCATAACCGGGTCTGCATCGAGAAGAATTTCCAGTCCTCGTTTAAATGCTTAGTAAGTAATTTAGAGGTCGAGTGAAAAGTTCAGGCATGGTTTTCTGCCCCTATACATACCTGCTCGCTGGAGCTCCAGTATGCTTCCTTAGTTTTTAATATGGCAGCCAGAAGAATTGTTCCATCTTCAAGAAAACTCTTCTCTGCCTTTCGTGCTCCTCTAGAAACGTGTCGTCTTTCCGAAAGCTCACCGCTGTCAGCAAACTCACTGTATTGGGATTTCTCTGAATGGATGAATAAAGACGGAAAGCAGCGCATTCACGAGTACATTTCTCTGGAAATCCTAAGCTATTGGCTAGCCAGGAGACTTGCCGCATTTTCTCGTTGTGAACAATAATTACACGTACTCAAGTGTTTTATATATTTCTTGGTTGGGCCGGCTAACTACATGGAGGCAGCAGCACAAGTGGCCTCCGGGCTTGATTGAGGAATTGATTTCTCCGGGATTTCTAAGGAATTGATACTGTTCGCACATGTGATTACTGTTTTCTGGCGCATAAATGTGATACTTCAGGAAAATAAAATTTGTTGGAAGTTAGCGCTCGTGGTGTTCGTCTCTCATCTCTTGTGTCCTCGTCTCTTGCTGCGCTACAGTGTATTGGAACTATGTACCAACAAGCCCAAAAAGCCACGCTATTGATTGAGCCCGAAGGCCAGTTAGAGCCCTGCACACAGCGTGCAGGACTCTACCTTGCAGATTAGCCCTGAAAAACAGATGTTAGTAGGGAGTTTTGCGTTCGAGATGAAGAGAAGGGCTACGATTTTAAAGGATGAAGGAGTATTATGCATGGACGATACTCCTAGCGCAATCACTAACACATAGTGTAGTATTCCGCTGAAATAATGATTGATTCTTTATCTGGTTTAAATCTAAGGACCAAGGGTCCGAAGGAAAGTATATGGTCGATATATAATCGAATCAAAAGCAAAAAAACAAAGGAGAAGAAAACAGCAAATAAAAAAAAACGAAGACGCAAAAGACACAAGCTTAGGAAGGCTGAAAACCTGTCGTAGAGCCACAGGCATTGTTGGAGATGTTACATATTGTGAACAGCGACACGTGCTGCGCTTCCTGTTCGTGGGCATTCTTGGACGGCTCACAAGTGGCGGTAGCCGCGCTCTCTCAGTTGGTATGGCTAGGTCCCTTGGCGGGTGGTCCTTTGAGGGGGCAGCGCGCTGGCATCCCTGGTTGCTTATATACGCGCTGTCCAGGACAACCAAAATCCACCCCCAACTCTTCGAACTCGCCTGCCCCACTACCGAAGAACGTGCACTCTGATCCACAAAAGGGGCGACGAAAGGCGCAAGTGGACTACCTGCTCCGCACCCACCGAGAGGCACCCCTTCCCCACCTCCGCACGCGCGCACCCCCCTCACCTCACCCCTCTCCCCTTCACCTAAAGCAAACGTCTCCTCTTACTCCGAACACAATGAGAGGTCTATGTCCCACCACATCGTAAGCTAACGACGGCAAAGGCGAGGAATTGACCACAACTACGAACGAACATCTTTTACAACCTACACAAACACCGTATAACGTTCCCCGATAGATATGACAGAATCTGCCCTTGGTGTGGCGGAATCGCAACAAACATACCATGTTACATGGGGCTGCTCCGGCCCCAAGCCCCCGAACTAGACGAACATCAATCCGAGGAAGAGTGGGACTCAGCCCTGCTGAGCTCTGATTTGGCGACCCAGCGGATATCCCAAGCAAGAGGGCTGCTGATATAAAAACTGCACACAAATGTATATTTTCTCCCTGTTATTATTCTTTTTTGTGCGTTAATGTTTTCTACTACTACTACTCGCTGGTTGCTTACGCGGCTTGAGGAGCCACCGCCGTCATCAGGTTCTCTTTCAGCTGGGCCATCGTCCCTTGTCGCTTTTAGTGTTTTACGTGCTGCCACAGTGAACCGCTTCTATCATTCGTGCTGGGCGGCATGCGCTCAGCGTCCTCTCTGCTTTCGCTGCTTAACGTGCCTTTGCACTCATCCGCGGTTCTTCGGTCTTAGCGACGTGTTCGACCGCTTTTTAACCTTTGTGTGCAGCTACATAACGCTGTCGTTGGCGACGCAGGCTAGCATTACTATTTTCTGTTTCAACCGGATCCTTTGCACGGCCACTGCTGCGACACTACTGACACGGCGCATTTGGAAATGCAGTGAAAACGGACGAAGGGCAACAAAGACTACGAAAATCTATGCTGTTACCAGGCGATGATCTATGTCATGTGCCAGTTTGATGACATACACTACCTGTGCTTTCACGCGGCGACTATGCAACTGCTCTCGAAGTGGCGCCAACTGTAAAGCGCGTACTGATTTAGTCGCTATCAAGTGCTAAATATCAATTACAATACACAGCGCCAGGCGTTCAGGGGAAGATGGAGTGGAGTAATAAAGAAAAAAAAGGGAAGATGGAGTGGACTGAAGCGTCCGGAAGTGAAGCTATCCTATCTCCGCCATGCTTCGAATCTTGATCGGGACGCTTTGATGAAAAGGTTTCTTTTTTTTTTTTTGGAGACCGTTCGGATGGAAAATTTAGGAACTTTTCTGCTTCAGTTTCGTGGTCAATTCTTCCACGGTTTCGAGACGACGTTCGCCCGACTTTGCTAAGAATTGACGCTTGAAGCATTTCCTGCGTAAGACATCCAAAGCCTTAAAATCCTTCCGCCAGGGCCGATGACAAACTTTCCACCTGCATGCCCGTTCCAGATGCGTGCTGGTGAGAATAGAAGCACTTCCCGCTGTGCCGGAGGCGCGGACCCGTTGGTTGAGTCGTGCGAGTGTGGTGACCCGTGAAACATGCGAGTCGCAGAGCTGCTCCTGCGCTCTACCGCGGGAGAAGAAAGGCTCTCGCTTGTCGGCCGCCGCCGAACGGCGCTCGCAAAGGGGGCCCGACTGGGCCACCGCCAAAAATATACGCCTCCTGCGATTCCTGTTGGGGCGCGTGCGAACTTCACGAGCGAAGAGGGCCGCCTCCTAATTTGTCATTCGACGGCGCAGGCACTGTTTACTCCGTGTTACGTGGGCGGCCGTCAAGAGGGGAGAGCGCCGGCGCGGCACGCTCTCGCTTGTTTGTTTATTACTGCCCCCACAGCGTATACGGCGAAGAAGAACTGCCCTCCCGGTCGAGTGGGCTTCGCGGTCCTCGCGTATGGAGTGAGTAGTCGAGTGAACGGGTTACTAGCGCTGCGCTGCGAGCTTTTTAATGCCGAAATGTTTTCTAGACCTTGCGCAGAACATTTTAAGACTTTACAGCTACCAAGGTAGTACTAAAGACTGTTGTGTTCTATGTTTCAGTTTCAGTTCATGTTATCCAAACTCGTCTCTGTGTGTGTGTTTACTTTCTATTGTTTACTTTCTGTTCACGTGATTCGAGCCTACAAATTTCTAAGTCTTATCAATTAACGCTCTGAGCTTGGCGCATGATAACATTTGTCGCTTATGCGCCATTAAACCCAACACAACAAAACACAACACAATTAACGCTCTCTTCCATCTGGCTCTTGCGCCACTACCAGCCCTTAGTTTCGGCCTTCCAACAGCACAATGATCACCCACGTCCTTCTGTTTAATTAGCTTGCTGATACAGAAAGAGAACAGGATGCTAGCAGGGGGACAATAAACTGAGATATGTACTTGGCCAGAACAGCAGCTTGGGCTGATTGGTTTTCCATCCTGATGTTAACAGACCACAACGTAGACTGGGCACAAGAATAGAAGCACACACAACGAGCGCTGTATAAGAGAAGAAATTGTGCGTGCTTCTCGTTTCGTGCCCTGTCTACGTTGTGCGCTGTTAACATAAGAATTGATAATAAACTGAGACCACGAAGACACAGCGCGCACTCACAACGGTATATTTGGTGAGATTGTCAAAAGTGTCTATCAAAAAAAAAAAAAAAATTGTGAGTTCGTGCTGTCCTTTTGACCTCAGTTTAATGGCCCTTTGTCAGTGCCCTTAAGTGTTCATACACTAGCATGCTAATTGAACATAATCACCAGCCAACTAGCCCGAGTTTGCTGCTCGCTCTGAGCCATGCCTTTATGAGCGTATACTGAAAATATGGACACTTACGCATAGTTTCGCGCAAGTCCGGAGTATATAGCTTATCCATGTTTTATGTAGCGAGTTAGGAAGAACAGGACTATGAACGTGGGAAAGAAGCAGTAGACGCTGCAGAAGGAGAAGGTAGCTTCGATATAATACAGGAACCTTTGTGCGCAATCGGTGCGGAATGCATTTCTATATATAACTTTCACGCCAGGTTTTCCGCGTTTGTATGCGCAAATATTTAATTGTTAGGAGTTCGTGCATTTATCGTGTTTTGCAGCGCTTGGCTCTGTATGGTGGATTTACTGAAGTGCGCTCATAGTGTGCACTTTTTGTACCAGCTGGTAGAGGTCCCCTAGGCTCTTTTACCTGCATCAATCTTTCCGGACCTTGCCCAGTTACGTAAATCACGCGGAGGGACTTAAGCACTTCGGACGCTTGTTCCGACTTAAATGTGTCTGTTCTCCCGAGCATTCAAGAAAGTACTCAGTTTCCTCAAACGCCTATACGTAGCATCATAATAACGTGTGCCTTAAATCGTTGAGAACAGGGTGTCGAACCGGAACCGAACCTGAACCCGAAACCGGAACCGAACCCGAATTTTTGCCCGGAACTGGAACCGAACCGAACCCAAATTTTTTTCGCCATCTTGGAACTGAACCCGAACCGGAACGATTCAAAGGAACCGCTCCGAACCGGTTCGGGACTCGGTTCAGCCGCACATTTTGTGCAACACGGCATACTTTTTTTTCAGACCAAATGGCATATGCCAGCGCGTAGATTTATCCAGGGAAAGCTGTCGGCGCTATGGAGTGCGAAAATGGCATCCAGTCGAAATGGCATCCATGTCAACAACAAAACTGAAAGAACTCTCGTAGCTAGGAAGAAAGCTAATTGGCGTTTCCGCAATGTGCTTTTGGTAATTCTGAAGTATTTTAGGCCAGATTTACGTGAAATGTTGGATTTTATAGTATCCCCCTTTCACATGCTTACGTACAGCTTTAATCGAATTGTTAGCACTGCTTTAACTCGTAAAGCACTGAGTGAGAATGGTTTCCTTTTCTTTGTGTGAAGTACCATAAATATGTGAAGCATAGGCGCAATGACCCAATCACGTTGTTCAACATTTACTTTCTGAGGCATTCCTTGTGTCACATAGCAGATAATGAATAAGACCCCTCACGATGGCTGAGTGGCTGTGGTGCTCGGCTGCTAATGCCAAGGTCGCGGGTTTGATACCGGGGGCGAGGTCGCATTTTGATAGCGACGAAATGGAAAAATGCCTGTGAGCTGTGCGATGTGAATGCACTCTGAGTAACCCCAGCTGGTCTACGCTAATCTGGAGTCCTCCCCTACAGCGTTCCCGATAGTCTCCGCGCCGCTTTGACGCGTTAGAACACACATAATACTATTATTACAAAGCAAAGAAATATACATATGCGTTTTCTTTTTAAAGAATCCGAACATTCTTTGTTGCACGCGACAGATATAAGCAATGAAAGGTGGGAATGTAGTAGCGGTACGATACTTAGAAAAAAAAAGTGATTACACAAAGAGGCAATGCGGAAATACATGCGCTCGCTGAGATGTGAAAAACGCCTAGAAAGGTGCTACTTAAATGAAATGTTACTGCGATGAAGTGATTTTCTGTTATGTCGATGCATTGAAATTGTTCTGCTCATATAAAAAAAAAATGTCAATCGCTAGCAGGCAGCTTCGTCCCGCTGTTCTCAGACTGCTGTATCTTGAATTCTCTGACGAGCGGCTTATATCTGCCTCTCTCTGCCGCTCATGAGGGAAGCCAACAATAACCGAAACCAAGAAGCATACCGGATGTACTTTTTTAAAAGTAATTTGTGGTGTCCATCAATAGGAGCTTAAAGAGCAATTATTTTTAACGATAATTGATGAAACTGAAAAAGAAACACATGCCCCCAATAAGATCCGAACCCTTGACCTCCGAATTTTGCGTCTGGTGCTCTACCAACTGAGCTACGGCGACGATTTTTTCTTTGCTGCATGGATACAGTGCCGAAAAGGAAAATCGCAGTAAGTCCATGCCACAAAACACCAAGCTGTGTAATACGAGCCCACCATACCCCTGCAAATCCCCACCTCCCTAAACATCAGAAGTCTGAGAGGCCCACCCATGCATCTAGATAGGGGAGCCAGCAAGGCGGCTCTTCTAGGGTCCATCATACGGCTATGGAGACTAAACAGTCACAGAAACATAAATAGATCACACGACACAACACAGTTTTTCTCCACTGGCAAAAAACGGGTACTAATCCGTGTGATTTCAATGTCCTTCTCAAGTGTACGTTTGCCGTAATTATGTCCCAGAAGAGCGTAGCATCATTGCACAGAATAAAACAATGGTCAATGGTATTTCGCGCATTGCGCAAGCGGAAATTTACCATCCATGACACAAACATCTCCTCAGCATGAAGTAATAATGCATTGACAGGCAACGTCAGTGTGTGAAGTTCAGAGAAGACGTTTTTGCAGCAGAAGAAATAAATGTACATTCGCTGTTAAGGAACTCCAGAAAAGGCTGCCGATACAACAGTACAGGAACCAAATACCCTGTAAGTACATGAGTCGTCTGCCTTCTGGAGAGGCTATACAGGTAGTCTAAAGAAAAGCGCACAGTGAGGAAATTTAAGGTGTACGCTACTTCCGCGCTGCGGCGACGACTGTCTAATCTTTTTAGCTTTCAGGGGCACTTATGTGTAGTGCAACCGAACCATGAAAGTGTTCCCCAGCTCCACCCTCGTCAATAGTAGCGAACGTAATGCGTCTTCTTTTACCGAGTGTGCCACATAAAAAACTAAGTCGAACGGTGAGGACGGAAGCTGTGCAAGAACCTTCGCTTCGGGCTGTTTGTGTCTGAGGCGAGAGGCTTAAGGTTGGTTCACATGCAAGCGAATGGGCGACTGAGCGGCCCGTCACAGCGAAAATTTCCAACTTGCAACCTCGCTGCTCACCACCGCGAAGACTCAAAAACAAGTTTTTGCATTTTTTGCATCGCGGTGTCAAGATTCGCTAGCGTTTTCGCGTTCTTTTGTGGAACGCTTTGCGACGGCGCACGTGCAGCATTCACAGCATTCCACCTCAGGTAGATCGGCTGCAGGTAGATGGGCCACTTTAGACCGCAGCTCTTATGCGCCCGTACCCGCGTTCCGCGTCGTAGTCGGCGTAGCCGGCGTGACCGGTTGTCCAAGTAGCAGAGCGAATTAAACGCCACCTAGAAGGTGGATGCCACGGGAAGACCCCAAGATTGGCAAGCAGCATAATACGCCACATTCCAGGTAGCGTGTGATGAGTTGCGCTTAAAGTTCGCAATACCGACAATTGCAACCGTCTGTCATTTTATTGCCAGCGAGTGCCCGGATGTGCGCCGACCGAATTGTGCACGCCTGTGCGTACACATGCTTAAGCGCACACACACGCGCGCACACACACACGCACGCGCGCGCACACACACACACGCGCACACGCACACGCACGCGCACGCACACACGCACACACACACACGCACACACACACACGCGCGCACACACACACACACACACACGCACACGCACGCGCACACGCGCACGCACACCACACGCACACGCGCACGCGCACGCGCACGCGCACACGCACACGCACACGCACACGCACACACACACACACGCGTGCGCGCGCACCACGGAAATTTTTGAATTTTTGAGAAAGGAGACTAAACTGCTAACGCAGTAAAGAAACCGACTAAAATACCATAACCTTGAGTGGGAATCGAGCCAGTGGAGGCGGGCGCAACAGAGAAGCTTCGTTTACTGATGCCTTATTAGGCTACTCGGCCATCTTCGAAGATTCTTTTTATTGTTGCCGCATGGAATATCAGGAACCTCCCTGACCTCATCTTACCTTACTTGAGTGGACCGAATTCTGCGACCTCGGCATACGGCCTAATGCCACTATCACTCCCTTGCTCTGCCCGCACATAAAAATTCCTGAAGGCGCACATGTCAAGAAAGGGTGATCAGTCAGGAGGTTGAACTTTCGCAGCATATACGTTCTCAGCTAAAATGAACTGTTCTCTGAACAGTGTCCTCGCCGAAAGTGGCGATTGTGCGTGCCTATCAATCATGCGGCTTCTTCACACGCTAAGCAGTCTTAACAGGAAAAGTTCACACGGAATTCCGGTGTTCTTCATTACTGGCACAAATCTTATAGTTTAAGGCATGATCTCAATGTCCTTTTTAAGAGACTGATGAGGTGTGCTATGTCTCAATCGAACATAACGTCACAAATAATTTCGTTGTTCAATAGTTCCTCCTTGCTTGCAGATGTAGCAATTCACTGATCATGGCACAAACATCCGCTTGGCTCGATGGCATGTCCTAACACGTAAGGTCGACGTTTGAAGTCTAAGAAAGGTTTTTGGGGCCTATTGAATGTACATCCTCTGAACTCGCCTTAATATAAGGCCGCCAAGAAAGGCTAGGTAAGGCTGCACGTAGAGGAAGTAATGACTGATCATAACTTTTGTCAGCTTCCTTCTGGAGAAGCCGTACAGGTAATCTAAGGAAAAACGAATATTTAGGAAATCGAGTGTGTCAGCACAAAATTCCTTCACGACTATGTACATTAAAGACAGATGAGCATTTAGTCACCTAATAAGCACAGCTGCCAGGAAGCGGTGGTTTTCGGTTTCGAAAAATAAAAATCATGAAACAGGTTAGTGGGCAAAAACTGCACGAAAGACTCACCGTACTGTATAAAGGTAGCATGGAATTCTGTCCACACATGGGCTCCCTTTTAAAGCGCCCCAGAAAAGTCACAAATATTCTATTTAACGAATTTACGGTCCTCCTCTTGTAATGCACCAATGACAACATTTTCACAACGCAACGTCTCATCGAAGACGTCACAAGTTTATGTCCGTACAGACACGAAGTGCCCCCAACCAATGCAAGCATGCTTTTTTTTTATCATATTGTTTTCATCAGAGCAAAAGACGGAGATGACATCAGCATAGGCCAACATTTAATTTTACACTGTACTAGCGACAAGCCATGATTAGCTGTGTTTTTGAAGAAACTGAGCTATAGGTAGTCGAGATATATAACGCGAGTTACAAAGGCGATGTAGAGCAGGGGATGAAAATAACATATTTTTGGTAAACTCTCTAGATGTATGCTGCAGGTGTGCCAGAGTGTGTGTGTGTGTGTGTGGGGGGGGGGGGGGGGGGTGACTGGCAAGCCGCTTTTGGGGCGAAAGAAAGATGGCTTGGCTGTATATACCTCCAAATACAAGGAAACTTCCGCTCATAGTGGGCGCATGCAGCGGTCCTAACGGCGCCCGCTTAAGCATTTTGCGCCGGGGAAATTCCCGATTAACACTACCTTCAAGAAAGACCTATTACTCGCCTCACGGGGACTCCGAAACTGCTGAAGCTGAAATGTTTTGTAGATGAAAAATCCATCAGCTTTTCTTTTCATGTATCTCATCAGATAGAGTCTAGTATACGTAGCCGGTGTTCTTTTGATTTCGCGGCCCTTGCGTAAATTTAAATCTTTTTGCCGCGGACAGTAAAACATCTCGCATTGAGCAAATTTTGCAGTGCTGTTTTATATGCTGATATCATAAAGAAAACAAAACAAGGTTGAATAAAAACCTCATTCAGAATTTCTTATAGTCTGAACCCGTTTGAACCCGTTTGAACCGTTTCGACACTATCCGGAGCGGTTCGAACCGGAACGGAATGTCGCTCCGGAGCCGAACCCGGAGTTGAACCCGAAATGCGTGAACCCGAACCTGAACCGAACCCGAAAAAATTCCGGTTCGACACCCTGGTTGAGAAAGACACCCCAACGAAGGCTGGCACTAAAGAGAGGAGTGTCGCAGAAGGAGGGACTCGAACTTTGCAGCCAGATATAAGATTATAAGATAGGCGCCCCAGCGCCTCTCCGACAGGAACCGGAGGCTTTCGATCACAATGGTTGAGAATTTTAAGCAATTCTCGACCTAACAAAAACGAAGAGCGAGTAGACGACAATAAAGGAATTATTCCAAAGAGCTTAGGGGAACCACCGAAAGTGGAGTAAAATTGGTCTCCGTATACCGAGAAGAACTTTTCTTCAAATTCGAGGTTTCTGAGAAAGCGGTACAGCTTTTCTTTGCATTCGTATAATATGGCTCCTCTTCGGTCGATGCTAATGATTACTCGCTTAGTAAAAACAAACTAGAGTCTGTACACATACCCGATTTAAGCCAGGGAAATTTTTCTTTTTGAAGGTGCCTTCTTTGACGCTGTCTCCGCAGCAACCCGACTGCCCGCCCTTGCTAATCTTAATAAGCGTGGAGATTGAGCAGTTACCTTGAGCGCAGCGACATTTTACCGCTTCAGCTTTACAGTGTTGAGAAGTTCTCACTTAGCGAAAGTGTCGTGCGACATTTATTTTGTCATGAACAAAAAAAATACAGCGCTGAGGCGACGAGGGAGCAGCTCAGGTTTCAACAAACGCCACCATGTTATATGGTGCTTTTAGTTTTGTGCTTTAGTCCCTAAATTACTGCTTCGTGCTCCAGTTCCGTAGTTCTCGCAGTCCAACGCTCACCCTACAACTCGCCTTACGCTTCCCATCGCGCTGGTTGAACCTCGTTATAACGAAGTTGAAGCGACCGTGCGATTACCTCGTTATAGCCGTGGTTTCGTTATAGCCCGTGTTGACCGAGCTTCCGAGGGAAACGTCATTCCTTCGTTGTATCCATCATTTGATTATAAACATTTTCGTTATAACGTGCTTCGACTGTAGCAGTACCAGATGAGGCCGTTGATATCATCCGCGGGCGAATAGCAAGAAGGCTTCTATAGTGGCTCCGTCTAGACAAGAAAGCTCGAACGGACGGCCTGCGCTGTACATCGGCGCAGTCGACGCTCATGAGTGGCAGGAACAGACAGATTGCGTTTCAAAAAATCGGCACGATTGGAACGCCGACGCGACCGTCTTTGCGCTGTAGTCTGTGGAGTAAAGAAAAATGGAAGAAGGTGCTGACGTATTAAAAATAAAGTAAGCAACTGAAAAGGAAGAAAAGCAATAAGCTCCTAGTGTTTTATGCACTTCGTGCTTTTCATGCCTTTTTTTCTTTGTTTCTTTTGCTGGAGGCCTTCGTGCGCGCTCATCAAACAAAGTGGTCTTCGTAGCTGCCAGCCTAGCATTTCTATAACGGCCTACGCTATAGATGCAGACAACTGCCTCACTCGCATTAAGGTTAGTCTTTCGTTACAGTTTAACTATTACAAAGCGGCTCATTTGCTTAGCGGGCATCCTGGCTTGCTCAAAGAGCACCACAAAACGAAGGCCGGCAGCTGGGAGACAGAGTAAAATGAGACAACGCGACGTTGTTTCGATACCCGAGACGAGCAATTTTCCAAGATCGTTTCCGCCGTAACGATGGAGACGCTGGCCCAGCAGACGTGCCTCTGGAATTACGGACCCCATTGCCCAGTAAGAAAGACGTCAGGGTGCTTCGAAATTGCCGAGGTTTCCTCTTCGCTTTCGAAGGACACGAGGGAGCAAAAGCTTGCAAGGCCAATCGTCTGTCTGGCGCCCGGCGAGTAAATAAAGATAAAATCCCGGCGAATTACTCGTATAAACGGACACTGTATTCGCAATACTCAGAGGACGCCGTCCATTTCCTCTCGCACCTCGCCAGAATGGTATACAAGCTGAGGTCAGCGCAAAGTATGAAAGTGAGGGCCATTGAAGCAGTGAATGTGGTTCTCAGTAGACTGTCAGCGCGCAAGGCTTGGTTCTTTGGAGGAGTTCGTACCGAAGGAGCTGCAACAGCAGCTATAAGCGCGCAGTAATGAACAACACACGTCGCCACACTTGTCGCAGCGCGTATTCCGTGCGCTCATGTAGATGTTTGGGTCCGCGCGACAGACACGCCGATTCAGTGTGTCCGCGCACTTCGTCTCCCGAAAAGCAAACAGCACTGCTGAGGCTATATATAATTAGCGTTATGCAATGAAGTGCCCGTTTGTATATGTAAGAGTGGTCTGTGATTGGCCGGCGCCTTGGCTGTCGTACTGCTGGCCATCTCCACTGGTCAGCATCAGTACTGTAGTGCCAGTTACTGACCGTTATTTTGTGTGTGAGCACACTTCATTGTTGGCTTACGCGAGTTCCATAGCTTCCACAATGGCCTGCTTTCACTGAGACGGGCTATTCGCTGACGGTCGTTTTTCCTGGGTTCTTCGTTTTTATCCGACGCTAGACGGCGGCAGTCTCGCTGACCGGCCCTCGGTGGACACTGACGACGGGGCGTAAGCCATCTACGTAGTAACGATGCTGCGGCGTCCTTGCAATCGTCAGCGCCCTTTCCATCGTCAGGTAATTGAAATAAGAGACAGAAAGATAGAGAGAGAGAAGCGAACTACGATACATTCGTGGCTATTGTGCGTCATTACGGATCATCTATTTCTCAAGTTCACCGCTTGAGGAAGCTAAAAATGATGATTTTTATCGGAGGCTATGCTAACTAGCCGCTTTCGTGGAACTATTCGGTACGAATTAAACTTGAGGGAGAGCAATGCTTTTGCGTGTTTTGTAAAGCGTGCAGTAGAAATACGCACTCTATTCTAGTTAATGAGGCATCTTGTTCAAACCTTACCAAATTTCATCTCCCCCGTTGCTTCACTCACTTGGCGCGGCATTCTTGCCCACGATCGACCCCAAACCCTCTCTATATTCTTGTTATGGAACCCCATTTGTCCCCACGATCGACCCCAAACCCTCTCTGCAGATAATTTAATAAAAGTTTACCACCAACATCCCCGCTACCCACGATTTTTGAGTAATTATTTGCATTATTCTTTAAAGAACCAGCTTTCCTTCCGACTACTAAGAGTGATGAGATAGGGGCGCACCAAACGACATAACTGGTGATCATGTGAGGTTCCATCGGCTCCCTATAGACGATCTGCCGGGAGAAGGTCAGATCCTGACGTCAGCATCACTCGCTGAGCGTCAGAGGAACTTGTGGTCGTCATACTTGGTATTGAGTAAATGCGCTCCGTCTGTCGATGAATGTGTTACGACTTTACGAACAGCTTGACCTGTGAGCCTATCTCGCGCAGAGCGGCAAAAGAATTGTGGAAACTGCCCATTTAAGAATGAAATCAGATGCCTGAATGTCTCAACCCCAACTTTTTAATAAAAATATTTTTTCCTAACCGGCACTGCACATCTGGCACGTGAGCGCTACAGAAATGTTCACATTCTTTCTGTTTTATATGTGATAAAACGTAATTCCAGTTCACTTTGCTCGAAAGAAGTCGATTAACCTTTAGTGGGACAGACAACTCCGGCTTAAAGCAGCCATGGTTAGGTTAGGTTAGGATGCACCGTTGTTAAACGTCTATTGATTTGGACACACCACTGTGCCTCTTTATCTATAGAGCGCAAAATGACACTCATGATGATGATATGAACCCTTTGAAAAACTTTGGAAGTCAGCTTCTCTGCACAAGGAAAACCATTCACCATTGTGGCCCGAATGGTTTTGGAGGCAGGAATCGTGGGTAGCACTGGAGACATCTATTGTCGGAATAATGCAGCGTTCCCGTCTGGCCCGCTTCTGCCGTTTGTTACTTTCGCAAAAAAAAAAAAAAGGGCATTAGGCGCAGTCGGGGCAAGCTCCTGCTTCGCAGGTGCAATACACCTGGCCCGCGTTGCAATCGCGAAGAAAGGCCAGAATGCAGTAGTTCCGAGTAGGTGTTCGCTAGATTTGTGCCCGATATAAGGCTTGGAATGGAAGTCTTCAGCGCTGCTCCTCAACTTCGGCCCCAAGACGGGACGCGCTGCTATGGTAAAAGGTCTTTAATATGCCGGACAACTGACTTTCGCAATTTCGCAGAAGGTTTATCCGACGCCTTTTTCAATGTTGAAACTAACAAAGTGTTCTTAGAGGCCGTCAGAAGCCTTCAAGCGTAGAACCTTCGTTCAAAGCTGGAGCTCAACTCCGTAATGCTCAAGCAATAACAACGTGAGTTAAAAGTCACAATGTTTCCTAGTTTTGTCGCTAGCGGTACCTACTAAATTGCAAAAATGTAAAAAACATCTGGTAAATATATTTCAAAAGTATGAGTACTGCGTAATTAAAATGAGCAAATTATGGTAATTTGTCAGTGTCTGAGAACGATCAACCTGCACACAAGTAGTCAGGTGCCTGCAGTAAATTCATATCAGAAAAAAAAAGCTGTTCCATCTCCTGCTAGTTTAGCAGTATGACATCTGGCAATTCCAGGCTGTTTTGCCGTTCAGGTTAGCCATTGCATTCATCTTTCAAGACGCCTTCTTCATCTCAGGCGGCTGGTACTTTTGCCTTGATAAATGTGTTGAAAAAGGCCGTCTCTGCAGTAACGTGAGTCGATGATACACATCTGCGAGTGCAAGTGATAGCTCTTCACATTTCTGTACAAACTGTATCGTATATACATGCTACACCGGGCCCAACAGGATTTAATTGCGCTGCAGTAAATAGCTGTGCCTCGTTTCTTCAGTGCTTGGATACGATTTTCAAATCAAGAAAGAGAAAGCCGAATGAAACTGGCAAAGAGAATAGCAGCGTTTACTCTGGTTGCGTAAATCTCAAAATTCAGTTAGCACTACTGTGAATTTTGTCAATCCTATTAATCTCTGAACATTTCACACTTCCCTTGGTTCATGAATTGACTCATCGGACGGCGAATACCAGCGTTCCCGCGCCGACGTCATTCTGCAATCGTTCTATGGCTTTGCAACGGTTTACCAGTTTAGCAAGATACACTGAAAAGAATGTCGAAAAAAATGTGGTTCCTGGGGTACCGGCGGAATAGTTCGTTGCTTTCTATAAATAGCGGCCGAGAGTAGCGAGCGATCAATGGACGACGGGCGTAGAGGCGCCGCAGAGGGCGTTCTTGTCGCTTTGTTGCTTGTTGTTCTCTCTCGCGCTGTTGGGCCACTCTCCCGTCGTCCGGAGCTAGCTACCACGTTAGCAATTTGTAGTGCTTGCTAAGCGGAAGTAGTAAAGGCCAAGAGTAAGTGCATGAGATATCTTCAAGCATTGCCGGCCGAGTTTCTATTCCAGGCATATTATCTTTATTGTGCTTGCTGGTTTATCTCTGCTGAGTTCAGCAGCTTATCTGTAACGCGTCTCAAGGTTACTGTCCCACTCATTCAGTCTTCTCGTTCCATAGGTGTTCTAACTCCTCGAATTTGAACATGTGGCTTAATCGAAATGGCGCTTTGGTTTCGTCAACAAAAACGGTATTACAAAGATTCCCGTTTAGTACCCGTGCTGCACACGTACATGAAGAGACAGTAAATACTTAATGCCTGAAGTTTGTTAATGTCATTACCTTCGGAGGTGGTGCTATACATCCAGATTTAGTGTCATTTTACGCCTGCAAGGCAGTCAAAATTTTTTCATTACAAACAGTGCACATAAGAACAAAATCTTGCCAGTGCTGTCTAAGTGTAATATTAAAATTATATTTTGGCAATAAATGGCGCTGTTATTTGTTGCCAAGTCGAAGAAGTACCCTTAAACTCTCGTGTCTGAAGCACACAAGCCGAGAGGGTCAATCAGAAGTGCCGGTTAAAAGGCGAAATTCGTCATGAAAATGTTGTACAGGTGCCTCATATGGCTATAAAACATTTGACACATGGTAGGACATTGTTTTTAATGTAGTTTCATGCCTTTCTGCCTGAGGAATGGGGTTAGGGTGCGCATCTCTGCGGCGAATGAGTCGTGACAAACTCAGCAAGTTGCGAATGGCACTACGGCTAATGGTATTAAATTTATACGCGTGGCAGCGTGCGAATAGCATTAAAACTGTAGACATTAAGAATTTATTAAGCGCATAGTTTATTATTCGAAATTCATGTAATCGAACGCATGCCCGGGTAGCAGGAGACGACATCGACCCCAGTCCCTCATTGGAGCTAGTACCGAGTCAATACGTAAGTATGTTGCAACATTCAGAAGAATGGCCTGAGGGGTGAGTTGGTGCATGATGAAATGAACGGCGGCGCAACAAGAAGAACACAACAAGAGATGTATTCCCCACGAGCAAAAAAGGAACTTCTCCCGTACGGATCAGCGCACTCTAAGACAGTAAAAAGGGCGATCGCTTCACTTTGCCTCGAGTCCGCATTGCTTAAGTCCTGTGCTCATATGGCTGAGGCTAGCTTTAACAATCAGATCGAAAGGCTTCAAATGGCTGGCTTCCCGTGTTCTGTTGTTTGTAGCGTAGCGTAGACCCTCCTTAAAAAAATGAAAGGAAAGAAGAAAAAAATCCATGCTAAGCCGGGATCAAAGCGACCACAAGTGGTCCCTTATATACACCGTGTGGCGCACAACTTGAAGAAAGTTGCTGGCCGGTACGACGTTCCTGTCGTTTTCTCTGCGCCAAGAAAGCTGAGCGGGTTATGCTCGCGGATCAGCGAAGAGAAGAAAGCCATGTGCGGAAAGAGGCACGGCAAGCATTTCGTTTCTTGTGCCGTCGGAGTGGTGTACGAAATCCCACTGACGTGCGGGGGGGTCTATATAGGCCAGACAGGTCGCTGCATTAACGACAGAACACGGGAACACGAAAAGTCGTTAGAAAACGAAGGCGGGTCGAATTTGCCCCTACATTGTAAAGATTGTAAGTGTGAGCCAGTGCTTAACGGAATAAGGATTCTCGGCAGGAGTCGCGATCAGGTGGCACGCGAAATTCTTGAGGCTTTTATGATCAATAAGAAGGGAAGCACTTGTGTTAGCGACTCCTCAGTATCCCTCCGTAGAAATGAAGTGTCCTTTCTTGACAGTTTTTTGTAACGCCATGTGCTGTGCATCTTTTCAGCCCTGCATTTCTAGCGGCCGTCTGTTTGTTTTAGGCGGGTTGTTAACTTTGTTACTGTTTTTTGCTTTCCGTTTTGTTGTTTCTCGGGTTCTGACTGCTTTTGCTTAATACGTTTGACTGTGCCTTTTCTACGATTGTATTTTCTTATTTTTTTTACTGCTCTTGCTTCTCTTGTTTGACTCTGCCTTTACTACGATTATTTGACTCTGCTTTTGCTACGAGATGGCCTGCTCAAAGTTCTGTTATCAAAATCTTTTAGTTTTTTCTGCAGAGGTTAAGGGTTTTTTTCTTTTTTCTTTTATCCTGATGTTGCTGTTTCTTTTCCACGTGTTGGGGTCTGAGCGATAATGCGATTAGTGTCATGCCTGAGCTGTATGTTTAAATATGCCTCCTTTCCATGCAATAAAACAGTTGGTAGTGTGCGCATGTGGTGTCCCCTCTCTTGTTGTGTTCTTCTTGTTGCGCCGCCGTTCATTTCATGTTGCAACATCAACGCCTGAGCAGTCACAGACATCCACTACACCACAAACGACTCATCAGTGACAAAGCCGACGTCTATAGCGACAGCGCAAACCCGTACATATACTCATTTCAGCTTCCTACACAAACTGCACCCCGCACTGCAGCCTAACATATGCCTACACTGTACTGAATGCCCTTTCCTATATCACGCCTCCTGGGCATGCCAGCTCCACCCAGCAGTCTTCCCTGACCCCAACCCTACACTCGCCCAATGGAAGGCCGTGCTATCCAGCTCGGACCACTGCAGTAGTCCTGGACTGAGGACCTCTTCCGGGCGAGGCAAACTTCATTGACGCAATAAATGTTTTCCACCATCATCGTCATCGGACACATTTTATTTCACCTTCGAGTCGGATTTATCTGTGGTCGAATCTCTGTAACATACTTGAAAACAAAATAAAAAGCGTTAATGCCCTAAGAGACGCCCAGCAGCGCCTAAAGCTCACTCGGTACCGATGATTGTTCGTGAGAATGGCACATTCACCCTAAGCATGACACAACTCTCGAAAAGTACCGATTAGAGGAAAGTGATGGATTACTGGCTGTCGTACTGGCGTTGGTCTTCCCCTGCTGCACTAGAACCTGTTCTAGATTTACCAGTAAAAACTCACTCCCCGTGGAACTGTACAAAAAAAAAGAAAACAAGACCAAAAGCCAAGTTTAATACAACCATAGCAAGTCACTACAAATAAGGGAAGTTCACGCACGCACGCAAGGACGCACGCACGCACGCAACACCCAGGCTGAGCTCGCACTTCTTCAACTCAACAAAGCCTTCGTTTTACACTGCAAATTACGACACACATTGCCTAAAGGGTCATCGACATATGTCCACGCTGTATCTTTCCAGTAACACGAAACGGAGATTGAATGTTGAAATTGTGACGTCACTGTAGCGACACTCACAAAATGTTAGTTGGAAAATTTCGCAAATGAAAAAAGAGCGCCCGAAGCACACACGCACACAGCACATTGCGGAAAAGAGCGCAGTCAAGTCGAACGATGCGGATTGTGTCAAGAAATAGCGAAAACGAGAGATCCGACACGCTCCAAAAATCAAATCGCAAGCTTGTTCTTTTCCGATGTGGTTCCTTCTTACACTCCCTATAAAGAACTCAGTGCAAAGCAGAAGGAAGTGATAAAAAGATAAAATCGGTACATTCCGGGTAGGTCATGCCCTCACAAAACTTCCACAACACCCGCCGTTAAACATAAGAGTTGAAGGAAGAAACATTGCCGTTCTCGCCCCTCTGTAGTCGACAGCATATACCATCTATATGCGAGCACATCTCTCCAAATATAGGTCGCCTCGCCTCTTCCCACTGCATTATCACGCTCCAGAAAAATGAAAAAGAAAAAAAAAGATCTGCCATAAGTTGCCAACGCATCAGTGGATACACCCTTTCTTTTCAAATCGGGACATTCAAAAAAGGGGCCGACTTATACTCGTGCAAACACGGTATCTTCTGGCGTCGTCTTCCAAGCCCGTCCTTGTTGTCTTCTGTGCAGACGCGTACGCGTCGTTGAGCATACCCTGCTGTGCCCCAGTGAACGAGTCATTTCTCCCGACGACGACGGGACGCGGAGCAAAGCGCTATGTAAGCCCTCGTGTGATGCCCGGCAGAACGACACTGTGGATCCGCTCCCGTACCCTCTTTCCCTGGAGTAAATGGCTCGTCAGCGTCGTCGTAGAGGCTGTGTCGTCGCGATGGGTTTGCGCTCCGCTACATGCACTGAGCGCGGAAGAAGATAATTTTTACACCATGACACGGAACGCGCTTCCGTGAGTGACATCGGAAAGTGACGTCGGACGGAAAGTGGCTCGTGATCTGACGATAAATATTAATTCGCAACGCTTACACACGCACTGTATGCAGTTGAATCCGTATATATCGAAGCCGGATATTTCGAGTTATTAACTACATCGAACGCGCACCATAGACTACAATTCTGGACAAAAATGTTTTGAACGGGAATAGTTTATGAGCGCAATTTTTCCGAATATTGTAAGATTTCACTATTACAATCAATAATCCGCAGATCTCCCGTCGACAGGCTTGTATTTTTCTTTTTTCTATTAAAGCTTTTGCTATCCTATAGCAGTCTTAACTGCTCAATGCGAGCGATGAGCGATGGAAACACTATAAAAGAAAAATTTTGCTACATATCGGCAGAAGTGACCATTACTTTCTGTAATTCTATACAAGTACCTTACAATGTTCCCGTATTCGAAGTTTTTGTCCAAGAATGTTGGGGATGATGCCCCTGAAAATCCTGTGCAAAAGCATAGGAAAATAGCGCAGTATATCGAACTCAAATTCAGCCGGTCATTAGATATACCGAAAAGCGCACCATGCTCTTTCAAGTGGCGATTCTCATATAAAAACTTGATAGAAAAGAGAACAGAACTAAAAGGCCGGCAAGAATATACAGCGCATCAAGAGAGAAAACCAATCCGGTAAAAAGTCCAATGCTTAGTAAATGTCCGTTACCTGAAGGAAAATTCGGCTAAAATGAATTAATTCTGGGCAAAACAACAGGTTCAACGTTGCGGTCTTGCAAGCGCGTTTTCCAAAGGCTATGAAGTCCAATCAGAAGAATCATATCATAGGGTTTCGAGTGAGGTTGAGAAACAACAAAGTAGCGCACACTGTAGGAATTTAGGAGAAAATCTTTCTATAGCGTCAACTGCAACACATCCCAAAACAAAATCGCGCCTCTGCAGCCTACAAAACAATGTTAAATTGTTTCAGGCACATCACACAAGCGGCAGTTTACAGAAGACACAAAAATATTTTTCCTATCGAGCCACCTGTTGACAGGTAGAGTTTTGGTTATAATTTATAGAAAAATGTTTTGATGCAAGGAGAAATTGGCATTTTACGCAGCCGAACACACCTCGTGTTAAAATGCAACACACTCTCGCGCTGTGCATTGCAACTCGTCTTCTCCATGAACTAATACTGCTATCAAACTAATATCCGCGTTTTTAGCTGTGTGGCGGTAGGGACAGAGAGATGTGCGCTGCATGCGTTGGTGTGGACAACGTTGTCGCAGAAACACGGCCCTACAGCAATACACTTTGGCGTTGACAACATTGCTGCAGAAACGTGGCACTGGAGCATAGGTCACCAGCGTACATTGGGTAAACTGGCACTGAAAATGAAAAAGTTGAAGACGCTCGTAACTTGCTCTCTGGGTCAGTGGACACCTGAATCGCGCTTTGAGCTTCGTGGCGGTGGGGTCCACGTAGAAAAAGCTGTGCTTTCGCACATTATTTCGTTCTTGGCAATGCTGAACCACTAGCCAATTTTTCTCGGCTTTTGTCAACATACATTTGGTTCATTAAAAATAAGGAAAATTTCTCTTAAGGCTGGAGTCATGAAATGCACGCTGCGACCACTGCGACGTTTCGAGCGGGCGTGAGGATTGACGGGCGTGAGGGACGGGTTAAGATCATCATCATCATCATCGTCGTCGTCGTCATCGTCATCATCATCATCAGGCTGGCTGCGCCCACTGCAGGGCAAAGGCCTCTCCCATGTTTCTCCAATTAGTTGCGGCCACCCCATCCTCGCAATCTTCTTAATCTCATCCGCCCACCAAACTTTCTGCCACCCCCTGATGAGCAGGGCATGAAATGCGATGGCAAGATAACCGCTGGTCCTTAAGGGTAACAGCGGAATCCAAGAGAAGGCAAGTTTGTTAAGATTTCACACACACAAAAAAAAAATCAGAAAAGGACGTGTTCACAAGAGGAAGGAGTGGACAAGACGGCGATGGAAGCACAACTGAATTGTACTCGGTGAAAGTTGCCTCAAACAGAGCCGGGTGCACATGCGTGTAAGCAACAACGCCGACAAAAAACATAGCAAAAAACCAGCAGCAACAAAAAAAAGTTGATAGTGCAGGTCTGGTATTTTGCACTTGACAAACTAAGCCCGATTGATGAAACGAAATTCTCTTCAAGAAAACTGGACCGAGCTGTCGCTGACGAAACCAGTACCTGGATTCTTGATTTTAAATGCTTCCAGGATTTCTCGTTCTATTTGTGTTTTTCCGGCGCCTATGATTCAGACATCATTGAAGAGGGGGTCACAGTCTTTACTATGGTTGCAATGTTTAGGCAGATTGGCTCTGTTATCCGGTCGAAGCGATGTGCGGCGCTGTCTTAAGCGAACGTTAATGCATGGGCCAGCGTCTGGTCGATGTAGACCTTCCCATATGACAGGGGGAGAGAGTATACGACGTCGGTTGTACATGTTGGCGCGCATTTTGGTTCGAGGTGGAACGTCTGCCTAAATAGCTCAGCATCGTGGGAGTTAACGCTTGACAGAGACAGTAAGGGTAACCTTCAGACTAGAACTTTCAGCGGGAAATGAGCCGTTGTTGCCAAGTCTCGGTGGCGCAAGACACCAGCCTCTGCATGCGCAGTGCGACGCTGTTACTGAGCAGCCATCCTCTACGCGAGTACTGCAGACACTTGGCGTTTACCGCTGCACGAACCGACGCGACTGCCGCCTTCACTGCAATGCACACGGTCTCCGGAAGCGGAACGCAGCGGGACAACCCCGAGACGACCTTGTATGAGCCGTGCCCCGTCACAAATTTCCTCCGTTGTTTTTTCGCCTTTCATCGCTAAAGCGGGAGGTCGCCATGTTTCGCTTGTTTCTGGCACTGTTTCCTTTTCCACTTTTTTACGTTTCCGCGCGAATGCATCTGAGTCAGCTTTTCAGCGCCCCCCCTCTCACAATCACCCACGCCCGCTTTTTTTTTTGTGCGGCTTTTCATAGAACTTCTTGCCTCTACTGTGTCCCGACGCCTAAGCGCCTAAGTTCACGTCCGATTTTCTGGCGAAGTTTGAGGATAAAAAGGTCCTTGTTGTTCGGGTCGTAAATAATACATCTTTGGGAGAAGCTCAGCGTTGCGCCATTGTCATTCGTCTCCGATGCAGCGGTTTTACACTTTCTTGTCTGTCCTCTTCGAAAATGAAATTTGCTATTGTTAGCAGCAGCTCTTGTTTAATCTGCGTTGCTTTAACTTGGTTCACGCTTTTCAGGGCGTGTGTAGTTTCATGCGGTCTGTTTGAATAACGATGCGAAGGGTCGAAAGGACGATCAGTGTGTCGTGGACTTGGATGGCTCGCCGCAGATCAGAATTAGTCGGCAGTTATTTGTGTGCTTCTGCTTCTTAATGGGGAGTGAGCACTTACGAGCTTGACTGCGCGAAACAAATGATCGCGCTGTCGTTTGGTGACATCCCGGAAGACTAAGCGGCGATGCCAGTCACTGATGCCCTAACTTTCGGAAGTCGGGATACAAATCGTTGCTGCTAGACTGCCTTCAGCGGCTGTCGGAAGCTACGAGGGCTCTTTCTCACGCAATAAATTCAACAGTCCATTTCCCTTTCTTTTATTTTGTCGAATTTCTTTGACCAAGTCTTAAAGCTCGGTTTAAGTGCGGAAGTTTCGACGATGCCGCAGTCTAAAATACAGAGATATATTGCCGTGAGGATTCTCAAGTTCTGCTCGACGTTACTGAGGGCTATTTCTTTTTCCTCTGCGGTTAATGCTTAATGCGCGCTAGTTTGTCTTTTGGTTTCCGAGGTCGGGGATCCTGCTGACCGAGAACCTCTCGACCGCATAGACATTCACTCACCATCTTTGGGAGGCACTGGAAAGTTACTTCTCGTTAACTCGCACAGAAAAAAATGTATTAGTAAAGTTCGAATCACGAGAGCACAGAAATGGTTGTTGCTCCATCGTATCTGCAAAAGGCAACCACAAGTCGAAATTGTGGAGAAGTTCATGGCACACTTAAAGCCCGATGCCAGAGGGTCATTCAGAACAAACCGGTACTTATAATTTTGCGCCGTGAAAAATCACATCTAGACGAAGGAAAATAATTTTGGCTTAGGGTTCAGGGAAATAGAGACCCCTCTTGCTGAATGCCGATACGAAGGACTGCACTGGTATTCGACCCACCAAGGCTCTGTGCAGTCGTGCATTAATGGAGCGCCGCTTTGAGACCTATAGCTAAATGATGTTTCTGCAGCTAAGAGCGTCGCTGCTGTACGGAGCTCGAAGTTTCCTTCGAATTTCATTCACTGTGGGCCTTTATCTGCTGTAAATATGATCAAAACAGTTTTTCGTGGCAATACGCACAGCCTTGCTCGCCATCTTGCGCTGACTCGAGAGGTTAGGGCTACAATTAATGACTCAAAATGCTCGCTTCTCCGCATTAAAAGCAGCCTGCGAGGCTCTCTTTGAATGTACTCATAGAATGTTTCAGTCTGACTCGAACGACCATCGTAATGACCAGTGGAGAGAAGTTGGTCGGCTGATAAAAAAAAAAAATTAAAGGCTCGAACCTAGTTTTAGGAATTTTTATCGAAGAGAAGGCTAATGCAGTACGGTTATGGTTGGTGCTACCTCTCTGCTCAACATATACGATTTCTTGAGTAGATCATGCTGTGCATTGGTTTGAACTGAAGCAATTTCGGCACGATAGCGTTAAAGGTTCCGTTACGCCGAAAATCCTGCGTCGGCGTTGTCGGTGTTGTGAGCGAAAAATCACGGCTGTGACTCTGGCAGGAGGTCCCCAGAGAACAACCTATAGGAGGCAGGTGGACCACCCAGGTCACGTGACCTTACGACGTCATCGCAACCTGCCCACGGGGTAGTCTACAAACTGCCTACCATGACAGGTGGCAGTTCAATTAATGATTGGTCGCTCGGAGAGAGCAACCTGAGGCCCACCGCTGGGACCACCTGCCGTCGCAGTGCAATAGCGCATCGCTTAACCGCTGCACCACTGCGCCAGGAGGGGTCTGAGAACCCCCAGAAATCTATGAATGTAAAGTAGATAATGCCCTCCTGCATATATGGGAATCAACCCGTTATGCTATCGCGTGATACATTCAACGTGGAGCATAAGTGTCTCCTCCAATTTTTATGGCTGCCCAACGACTACGGCTGCAGTTTCTCATTTGACATATCTGGGTTCCAATACCACGATTTCCAAGATTTTTCCAAGACGTTAAATTTTGCCAGAAAGATTAAGAAAACGTACACATTACAAGGCATAACTTATGCGCATCTGTTTTTACCTGACGATGACAGCTACATATGGAATGGTTGTCAAAGTAAGCGACTACGGATTCGAAATAGTTCGCAGTAGATGGCTTCCTCGTTCATATATTCCTCGAGGACAATGATATCCAGGGGTACTGCGGAGTAGTCGATGTCAGGTAAAGGGGGGGGGGGAGGAGTTACAGCAGTTCTCTCTTTTAGAGGTGGACAAAAAGTCGGGGCATCATTTATTTCATGTCTTAGTTCCATCTCTAAATCCATACATATTTTGCCTTGAGGGAGATTGGTCCGTTTAGTCTACTAGCCTTTGCTACAGAAGTTACATTTCTCTGATTTCGTGTAAAACTTAGTGGAAGGCGCTGACGCGTGCATACGGCGTCCTCCCGTTTAATTTGCTGCATTCCCCGCACATATTTTCGAGCTGTCAAGTTTCTTCGCAACTCGCAGCAGTGTTCCAACAGCACGATAAAAACACGCGGCAACGTGGCTTGAAAACAACTGTTCCCTTTCCGAACGGTGTCAGCTTTACTGTACGACGAGCAAGCATTGCTCAGAAGCACAACACAAGTGGCCTGGCGGTAGCGTGAACTTTTCAATGGAATCTTCTGTGAAGTCAAATACACAATGACAACAACCCTGCTTCACCTATTCGTAAAACAACAAAAATAAGAACAGTGTTTTCACACTATGGCCGGCGAATGAGATGCATTTTCAACAGAGGCGTTAACAGTGCTTTTGACTGATTATTGGTTCCTGTTTTGGCCATCTACTTTCGTGCTATCTTTATGTGCTACTACCCCTCAAAAAATGATGATGATGATGATGATGATTATAACGATTTAGGATCATGTACCGGCCGCGGTGGCTTAGTGGCTTAGCCGTTCGGCTTCTGAGCACAAGTTCGCGGGACCGAATCGCAGCCTCGGCGGCCGCATTTCGCTGTACGCTAAGATTTTCGGTGGTTTTGGGGCTTGAACAACGATGTGGTGACGGCAGTCCACAAACAAAAGGCATGCGAGCGGCGCGGTCTAAAGTGCACTCTCTTGTCGACACGACACACCTGCGTCCCCAAGAAACAAAGGACCGAACCCTGGGCTCCGTTCCAAGCCTTCACCAACAACGTAAAGGAAGCCTTCTTCATCCCCTCCTCCACTCGCCCCTCTTTCCCTCTCCTCCTCGAATCCCAGCCGAGTGCCGTCCGATACGCCGCCGCCGCTGCCATGGTTGATGTGCAGAGGCCCATCACCGGGACACTGTGCTATTTGAAGGCCCCGCACCCCTCCCTCGTCTCAAACTTAAAACGGTTCTTCCGCTGCTCGTCTACCAATCAGGATCACCGTAAGGTTTATATACGGGCGGCTGACCTACTTGGCTCGGATTTCCCCCTCAGACGCCCCTGGAACTTCCACAACCTCCTCACCCTTCCACCAACAAAACAATGCGCCACTGCTTTCGGAGCTCTACCCGGGCGACGATTAGCCGGCCTAATATTCCCACCTAATTTGCTTGGCGGGTGGGTTGGTTTTCTGGCTTCGGGAATGCTTCGGCGTTGACATGCCTGGCCATAACTCTATAGGGGGCTCTGTCCACAGGCTGCTTATATTAGGTCTGAGTTTTGTTTAGGCTCTCGAGCTGGCTGATCCGTTATTCCAAACAGGAAAGGTGGTGCCCTGCGTTGCCTCATTCACTACATCAAAAGGAATGGGTAGTTTAGATGAGAACGTTGTAAGCTGCAGGCTTTGACAACGCGCACGTGTTTAGTATTTCTGGCGGTAGAAATGTAGCCACTCTAGCTTCAGCAACAGAAGAGAGAGGTGGAAGGAAGAGTGGAAAGGGAGAAGAGCTTGCTATTCGTGGCACTTAAACTTTGTCGTAGGGAAAGTCAAGCTTGGAGACTCACTGGGCCAACTGTACAGCAAGAAACAACCTCTAACGATTTTACTGCTGAAGGTGACGAATAAGCGGATTAATAAGATACCTGCATTTCCTTCCACTGGTTAGAAGATATGCTATGAGGGATGCACCTTTGAACACAGCGTAGGTGAACCTATCCTTTGCTAGATTACTGGGATTCACGGCACTTAGCTTACGATGCCGCTTTCGTATACGGACTCTTGGCCCCTTCCTGGCGATGGAGTTTTGCAGTGCCTTATGTGGTTGCGTATCCTTCGATCTTTATTGCCAGTGCGACAGCATCCAGCGTTAGCAAGCGTAGAAATGACCGTGCGTATACGGCTGGTGTGGGATACACGTGGGCATGAAATGCACTGCATTGTACAAAAACAACGCACACGTCCCGACATAGGGCGTCGGACCAAGGCATTCTAACCGCATTCTTTGTAACCATGTATCCATGACCATGTATCTTAACCAGATTCATTTGTCGGAGGGGCTTTTGGCCGACTCCTCCTGCCAGAGCAGTCCTTTGCCATTTTCTTCACTTCAGTAAACAAACAATAGGAAAGTACTCGGCCAAAGAAGGAAACTGTTCATCTTCTGCCCCAAAAAGCATGAAACGTGGACATAGTTGCAAATACATTGCACGACAGCGCATTCATAGATGAAGTTGACGGCCATTTGAACGTTTATGAGGGGGGGGGGGGGGGGGGGGGGGGGCATCTGGCATCTGCTGGGTTTTGATACCTTCATATAAAGTGATTTCGCAGCCCCTATCAGTGGCATAGTGTTACTGAAACCATGACTAACGTTGAGATGAGAAAACAGGCAAGTCTCCTTTTTGCCTCAGTCGATGCTCCAAATAGAGTTATACTGACCTCGAAAGCAACCATCCTGAATCCACTGCCTCGCAAAACGTGTGCGTAATGAGCTCCCAAAACATAGCTACAGCGTGTTTAGTATAAGCTCGTTGTTATTCAGTGTTTTCCGTAGTAAGTGGCGGGAATACATAGTCCACACTATTTACACAAAGCCGGAAGCGTTAAAACGGCTGCAGGGTCAGGAAATAAGGCGTTGTCTGCATGCGCGGCTCCGCGTCACATTGGGCTAAACATTAGTGCTCACTGCGCAGAGCCCGTGGCACGAAGAAACAGCGCATAAGTTTATTATTGTAGCTCTTTAAGCCCCGCCAGCGACGGATGCACTTCTGATCCATTAATTATAGTGGCGTGTATTTACGGAAGACTTCCGGAGGTTTATTGTTCTCGGAAGCACATTCTTTGCTCTAGTTATAGCGCAGTTCAAGTATAATAATTGGCGAGAGAAAGCGGCAGAGATGGGGAGAGGGGAACGAGAGAGAGGTTTGTAGCTGTCCTCTTCAGCGAGTGCACGAGCCTATGTTTATTGAGATTTGCCTGTGTAAACTCCCCAGCTTTCGTAACGCGGTCCACGCCATTGGTGCTGCGTGGGGCATCAAATTGTATGCTGATATTGCGGATGGTCTTCCTCCGTTGCCATCCCGATAGAGCGTATGCCAACTGTATTTTCCTGGCTCGTAATTGGAGTGGGCGTCTGGCATTCTTATTTCGACGACTCTTTTTATACTCTTTATGACTCGCCGCGTATGAAACCCTTTCTGTAGCCCTTTGTTGAAATCAAATCGTAAGTGCCTCTTTGTGTAGGCGATAAGCTTACTGCGTTTTCGTTCTGTCTCTTCACGTCGAGCAGAAAAGTAATTCGAGTCCCACTGCGGTAAATTTTGCTCTATTGGTTTCTTTATCCGAAGCTACTTATCCTCAGCTGCCATTGCGTCAGTGCCTTTGCAGAGAACAAAAATAGGCTTTTCAGTTCCGCAATCTGTAAGCTCGTGCCCTTGATGGTGCGCTCGTACGCATGCGGACGTTGGGCAAGAGACAGCATTTCTGTTTGAAGACGCGTGCAACCTCGCTCGAAATGTCGTCTCTGCTTGCGGGAGTGGGCGCCTGTCGCGTCTGTCCTAAGCGTGATGACAGCGAGGAAGACTGGATCAAGTAGTAGCTGCCTTCCATATCGATCCCTGGTAGTCTACCAGAATGTATTTTAATTCATTTTTGTTCCGGAAGCATGGAGTATTAGGTGTACGGTAGAACTAGTTTCTTTCTCTCTATGACGGGGCGTGCAGAGCGAATGCTGAAGGAACTGTACACGCTCTATTTCAGAAAAGGCCTAAGGCCTTGCAAAAGTGGAGCAAGGAAATAGCAGGTCTTAAGCAACCGTGTAATTCGAGCAATGAAAAAGGGGGGGGGGGGGGGCAAGTTCGGCCGCGAGTTTAGTAAGCCACCTGCAGTTTTAAACCCGAAACAGGGAGCGACTTTGGCTACCCAATGCACTTACAGGTTATCGCCCTCGTTGAAAGGAAACTGAAGTATTAGCAAAGAATATGCCATTAGCACATCTCAGAAGCGGTAGACCCGTCTCCGTTGCGCAATTCAACTGCCACAGCTGTTTGCGAGCGTGAACGCAAAAAACGCTGGGCAGAAGAACTTTAGCACTAGTCCTGTGTAGTCCTCTCTTGTGTTCGTCTCGGTTGCGCTGCTGTTCTTTTCTTACAACATGCACCATCTAGCCCCCCCCCCCCCCCCCCCCCCCCCCCCCCCCCAAAAAAAAAATTCTAAACCAGAAGAACTTGTCACTCGCAAAACAGCGTTTAGGATGCAGCGCGCGAATGACGGGCACTAATGCTCCCGTTCCGTGACCTGGACCTCCCCGACTTTCTCGGAAAAGAAGATGAGGGTGCACCGACCCGTGAAACGCACGTCAGTCTGTCAGTCAGTCCTACGTTTGGCAACCGCCCCTCCCTGCGCCCCTTCACTAGCGACACGCATAGCCTGCAGCCAAGCATCGGTGTGAACTGCGTTACGAAGTGCGCATGCGCTGTCGAGGGACCATTAGATCGCCCCGTGCCGCCTTCCTGTACGTGCGCCTGGAATCGGACGATCTACGCAATGAACATGTACGGTAGTAAGGTGGAAAGTTGGGCGAGTTGAATCTTATTCATGATGAAGTTAGCGCCAAAAAACGAGGACTAAAGTAGGAGAGAAGACACAACACGAGCGCTTTTTCGCAACTAAAACTTTAATGGAAGAACACATGACATATATACCCATCTCGTGAAGTAAATCAAAAAGAAACATACATGATATCGTCAAGATAAACCTTAGAGGGCGATACATCTGAATAGTGCTGTGGGTGCAAAAGGTACATAAAAGGTGCAAAAACAGTTAACTTCATGGTCACAATCACGAAGGGCAAATCAAAATACCCAAAAAACCCTAAAAAGGAGGGAAAAAGAAAATGATATTAATTCCACGTGTGATCCAGGTATGCCAGCTCCTTTGCTGTTAAAGAAATGGACGGTGCGCTTATGCATGAATTTCCCTGTCGCGAAATATAAAAAGCCTCGGTAATTTCGCGCTGGAGGCGTTCTCTATGATGTGACAGAATTTCAGCCTGCGCATAAAGTGGTGTATGAACTGCCCGTTTCCTGTGGCAAGACCTACATAGGTCAGACAGGGCGTTGTGTAAACGTGCGGCTAAAAGAACACGAGAAATCGCTCTGTGGGTCGAAGTCCTCGCATTTGGTTGACCATTGCCAAGGATGCAAAGAGTGCAAGCCGAATTGTGTGCCGGAATGTGGGCCAGTGTGCAAGAAAAAATGCAATCCACTTTATGCGCAGGCTGAAATTCTGTCACATCATAGAGAACGCCTCCAGCGCGAAATTACCGAGGCTTTTTATATTTAGCGACAGGGAAATTCATGCATAAGCGCACCGTCCATTTCTTTAACAGCAAAGGAGCTGGCATACCTGGATCACACGTGGAATTAATATCATTTTCTTTTTCCCTCCTTTTTTGGGTTTTTTGGGTATTTTGATTTGCCCTTCGTGATTGTGACCATGAATTTAACTGTTTTTGCACCTTTTATGTACCTTTTGCACCCACAGCACTATTCAGATGTATCGCCCTCTAAGGTTTATCTTGACGATATCATGTATGTTTCTTTTTGATTTACTTCACGAGATGGGTATATATGTCATGTGTTCTTCCATTAAAGTTTTAGTTGCGAAAAAGCGCTCGTGTTGTGTCTTCTCTCCTACTTTAGTCCTCGTTTTTTGGCGCTAACTTCATCATGAACATGTACGGGTCATATTTGTGCCCTGGCTGCGGGCGCGGCCGCCTGGGGAAGCCGTCGAGGCGTAAACTGCCCCTGTCCCCGGACGCTTATCTCTCCACTGGTCCAACTCTTGCACGTGAATGAGGTACCCTACAATGGACGAGACCGCACTGCGGCCGCCTATACGAGTTGTCGCGTCGCATACATTTGTGAGGGCGCCTCTGGATGCTATCGCATACTACTCACCTCACGCACGTCAAGAAGTCTTATACTTATTATCACCAAAACCAGCCGTATTCAAATATGAGCCATTGCAGGAGAGGAACAAACATGCTCCCACAGCCTTGCTTTCCACTAGCCTTTGCGACGTGAATATAGCAGTCTTAATTCCCATCATCATCAATTTAATCAGCCAATTAGTGTTTTATTTATGTCTCCTTCCCTGTCTCCTTGTCTGTGCCTCCTTCTGCGTCTCCATCTCTGAAATAGAGAAGGAGACGCTGAAATAGAGAAGGAGACAGGGGTAAAAGCTCGTAAGCTTGACAGGGATCCTGCTCCCTTTTTCAACTTGGCAGTACAACAGACAAACAGCAAGCCTCTGGTGCTCTCGACTACGCTTTTCTTTCCTTAGCAACCACTCTATCGCTCTGGATAAAAATTAATAAACAACAAATCACAACGCTTGTAGATCTGTGCATTACAGGCCCTGCCTAGGTTCACTTATCCTCTTATTTCCGGATTTCCGGTAGGACATCTCCTTCTCTTCGCTCTCTTCAGCCTACATTGTTCTCCTCCCGTCCTGCAAACGTACCCAGACTATTTGCGTAGTTTCCTCGAGTTTTGCATTCATGCGGATAACTATCTCCTTACTCAGTCGACGTATTTTCTGCCTTCAATACTGATGCCGGAACCATTTTTTCTATACAAGCTGACGGAGGTAAAGTGACGTTAAATGACGCATGGAATGCCTTGTGTCCGCGACATGGCTTCGTCACGTTATTTTTTGTCGCTTGTATAAGGAGGGTTCCTTTGAGACTAGGAGCCCACGAAAATCAAATGAAAAGGTAGCTGAAGCTAACGCTCACTGCAGATGGGAGTTTTCTTCTACTTCTATTGTTTTCATCTTATCAGCTTTTACGCTCCACATCCAAAGCTCTACACATGCAATTTTTTCATTAGTGCCTGCATTTCTTTCATTGGCATTTATCTTAATTTCCTTGCGTATTTTTCCAGTTTCAGCCGCGGCTGCCATGTTTCTGTAGAGGCGAAACGCATAAGGAGAGAGAGAGAAAACTTTAATACAACGAAGGAATTCGGTCCTTGGGTCCCCGCACAACCGCACTGCACTAAAGTGTTCCCAAGGTCCATAACAGCCCGGCCGGTGGCGATGGCCTGCACGGCCGCGTCCTCCGAGCGCAGCAGGGTCTCCCAGCCCTCCCAGGTCTTGAGGCACTCTAGGCCCCGCGGGGAAAGGTCCGCCGGGCAGCGGGAGAGGATGTGGAGGGGAGAGGCGTAGGGTTCTTGGAAGCGGGTGCATTTCAAGTGTGGGGAAGGAACATATGCTGTGCGATGTTAGCGCGCCCTAAAGAACCCAAGGTGGCTGAAATTATTCAGCAGCCCTCCCCTATACGGCTCCTCTCTCTCGCTACCTCCTTTCACTCCCTCTCCATCCCTTGCTTCACGGTGTGATTGAGGCGCCCGGAGAGAGTGAGAAAGTTACTGCGTCTTTCTTTTTCTCGCACCTACTTATCATCATCATACCACCACCACGGCCACCGACAACATCATCATGATATTTATTATTTTATCTTTCATTGTCCCGCCGTGGTGGCTCAGTGGCTATGGTGGTCGGCTGCTGACCCGAAAGACGCGGGTTCGATCCCGGCCGCGGCGGCTGAATTTCGATGAAGCCGAAATTCTAGAGGCCCGTGTGCTGTGCGATGTCAGTGCACGTTAAAGAACCCAAGGTGGTCGAAATTTCCGGAGCCCTCCACTACGGCGTCCCTCATAGCCTCAGTTGCTTTGGGACGATAAACCCCAATAAACCAATAAACCAACCTTTCATTTCCCATTTAATGTCATCTTTCTTTGTGAACACATTTTCCCCGTCATGTTTTCTCGTGTTCTTTTATGCGTGCCGTGTTAAGCGTTCCTTTTACGGGGAATACAGGCACATAGAACAGGAGCACAACAACACACGCCGAAACATCCGCCGGATTCGTAAACAAAAGTTGAACCCGAACCAAAACTAACGCCACGAAGGTTACGCCTACAGGCACTGCGCGAGTGGGATTCCGCGGAGACTGCGTACGTGCGCGTAGAGGCCGTTCCGTCAGCATGCTCGCCAAAGCGCAGGCACAGAGTGCAGCCACCCGCGACTACGACCCGAAGAGAAGCAGTAGAGTTGGCGACGTAAACACTCGCCGGTAGGCAAACACAACACGAGATCACCCTGGAAGTGATAACGGGAAAGTGCATTTCCCTGCAAGGCTTTTCGCGGAGATTTCCACTCGTAAACAGGGACGACGACGGAAACCGGGCCTAGCTTGACTGATGGCCTGCGTCACTGCTCATTTCACTCCAGTCCCGATCGAGTCACGGACCGTGCCTCGCTCTTGTCGCCAAGTAACACTCCGTTCCGTGCTGCTATTTTGCTGAGCGGCCGGAGTCAAGGACGCACTAAGTGGCCAACTATCGTGCCGCCTTTCAAACGTTCGCGAGCACATGGCGCTACAAACGTTGGCTCTACCTGCGAAATAAACGGGGTGCATGTGCCGTGTGAAAGGCAAAAACACGCACAGAAAGAGACACAGAGAACATCCACATTACCCACATGAAAAATGGATGAGTCCTGCGGCAAAACAAGAGGTCATGGCTTCGATTCCCGGTTGCCTCAGCAGTACTTGCGATTAGTATTCAGTCGTGCATGCGGATGTCGTGCATCCAGGCTTACGGAGACAGACAGACAGACAGATGAACGTACTGACGGACGGACGGACGGACAGACAGACAGATGAACGTATTGACGGACGGACGGACGGACGGACGGACGGACGGACGGACGGACGGACGGACGGACGGACAGACAGACAGACAGACAGACAGACAGACAGACAGACAGACAGACAGACAGACAGACAGACAGACAGACAGACAGACAGACAGACAGACAGACAGACAGACAGACAGACAGACAGACGGACGGACGGACGGACGGACGGACGGACGGACGGACGGACGGACGGACGGACGGACGGACGGACGGACAGACAGACAGACAGACAGACGGACGGACGGACGGACGGACGGACGGACGGACGGACGGACGGACGGACAGACAGACAGACAGACAGACGGACGGACGGACGGACGGACGGACGGACGGACGGACGGACGGACAGACAGACAGACAGACAGACAGACAGACAGACAGACAGACAGACAGACAGAATAACTAAAGGCAGAAAGCAGTGAACCTCACAGATCCCACTACCACCTCTCTCGTCTTACTTTCCCCCTTCCGCACAAATCCTTTTCGGCGCCACCTTCAGGCCCCCACCTTTCTCACCCCCGCACGACTTGCTCTCCTCCACCCCGGAGCGTACTCGCCGGCCTGCCGCTTATGTGACAGCCCAAGAGCCGACTACGCTCATATCGTATTCTCCTGCCCAGCACACTTGCCCCCTGCCTCTTGGCACCTTAACAGTCCGCAGCAGAGGGAAGACGTCGCGACTAGGCACGGCTTGGACGCCACAGCCGGCAGCCTGAAGGCCGGCCGCAATGCTGCTGCATAATTTTCGTTCTTTTAGGCCTTCAAATAAAAGTTTTTCATCACCACTACGTACAAAATCGTTAGAGGGCGCACAACCCGAACTTACGCTAGAGGAAGTCTGCCATAAGCTGGAGACCAACATTCAGACCCAGATTCAGGCCCTGGATACCAAAATGCAAACGCAATTTAAGTCATTGGAAACCAACATGCAAAACCAAATTCAGTCGATTCTCTCCGCAATACAGGGACTCACAGACGTAACACAAGGACACAGGAATGAGCTCTTAGCCATCAATATATGGCAGCAAACTGTGGAAAATACCATTCAGCAAATTCAATGGGGCCATATACACAAAGAATAACAACTACTCGCTGTGGCAATGGAGCTGCCGGGGGTATCGGCGGAAAAGGCCGATCCTCCAGCAGCTCCTTTCGTCTCTGAAGGTCCACCCAGAGGTCATCGCCCTCCAGGAGACTGGAGGCGCGTCCAAATTAATTGTTTATCAAGCTTTTAACGCCGCGGGCGACAAACCACATTCGTTACCACATTCGTTAGAAGGAACATTACGGCCATTGAGCATGACACGGGCATGCGCCACATAGAGCACGTCCTCGTCGAACTTATTCCGGCCAAAAAGACCCAACGCAGTCTTTTCATCCTGAATATTTATAGCACTCCAAGTCAAAAGAAAGTTAAATTCGACTCCCTCTTCAGAAAAGTGATGCTTATCGGCAACAAGCACGCACTGGTTATTATAGGTGACTTCAATGCGCACCACCCTGCGTGGGGCTACCCGCGGCCCTGTACGAAGGGGAGAGAGCTTTGGCTAGGCATACAGCAAATGGGCTTCACCCTGCTCACGGATCCTCTCACCCCCACAAGAATGGGTAACAGCGTGTGCGCTGACACGTCCCCAAACCTCACCGTGGTGAAGAATGCGGGTACAGCTAATTGGTCCAACTCCTTGCTAAACCTAGGCAGTGACCATTACATACTTGTCACGGAAACTGACATTGGCCCTGCCAAGCGCCAAACGCGCGCCCCGCATATTATAGAATGGGACGCTTTCCGCGACGCTCGTAACCAGGACGGGAGAAAGACAGAAATAACAAACATAGAACAATGGGCGGAGGAACTCCAGAGGGATGCTAAGAATGCGACTAAAACGCTCGACGACAACGCGAAACTTGAAGTACTAGACAGCCGCCTTCTTCATATGTGGGAGGCCAAAGCTAGTATGGAAAAGCGATTAAAGAGACAAAAGTGGAATCGCAATCTCAGAAGACGCCTAGCGCGCCACAACAAAGAGATTGAGGCTTATGCACTTAGACCCTGCGATCAGAACTGGGAAACAATGTGTGACCAGCTTGAGGGCAACATCGGCCTCGCCAAAACATGGAACCTCCTTCGGCACCTCCTCGATCCAGAAGGTAGTAAATTAACACAGTGACAAAATTTACACAAATTAGGTTATAAATTTGGTTGGTTTGGTTTATGGGGTTTAACGTCCCAAAGCGACTGAGGCTAGGTTATAAATTTGAAGGTTCGGAGCAGAAACTCCTCGATGCAATTCGTTGTCGATATATAGGCTCCGCCACCAAAACTTCCTTACCGCGCTATGAGGGTAAATCCAACAGCGAACTAGACGCCCGTGTTCACGAATTCGAGGCTCGAGCAGAAATAATAAAACTGAAAACCAAATCAGCCCCCGGACCCGATGGTGTAACCAACAAAATGCTTAGAAACCTAGATGATAAATCTATAACAGCGCTCACCAATTTCATGCAAGAATGCTGGGAGAAGGGTGAGATTCTCAATCAGTGGAAAACCGCTAAGGTAATTTTCATACCTAAGTCAGGGAAACCGCTCAATCTAGAAAATCTAAGGCCTATATCCCTCACACCTTGCGTTGGAAAACTGATGGAACATGTCATACAAACGCGACTAAACAATTTCATGGAAGACAACGACTTATACCCCATTCGATGATAGGTTTTAGATCGCATTTGTCCACTCAAGATGTCATAATACAGTTCAAACATGACATATTAGACACTAAGTCACTCGATGCGAACACGTGGAATAGTGGGACTTGACCTCACTAAAGCTTTCGATAATGTAAAACACGAGGCGATACTAGAAAACCTGGCTCATTTAAACGTCGGGGAGAGAACATACAACTACATTGCCAATTTCCTTTCGGGCAGGATAGCGGGCATCCACTTTGGTGAAAGTCAGTCTCAAGATATACAATTGGGCAGCATAGGCACCCCTCAGGGTTCGCTACTTTCCCCTCTTCTCTTCAACGTGGCCATGATACGGCTCCCGAAGAGGCTGGAGGGGATAGATGGCTTGAATTTCTGCATGTATGCGGACGACATCACCATGTGGATGACCCGTGGACACGACGCGCACATCGAAAGTACGCTACAGAAGGCCATAAATGAGGTAGAAAACAATGTCAGCCGTAGGGGCTTGCAGTGCTCGCCGCAGAAGTCTGAACTTCTTTTTAATCGACCTTTGCATCAAAGACAAACTAGAACCATCCCTAACATCAAATTACAAACTCAAGGGGCGGAGCTTCCTCATGTTGAAAAAATCAGAATTTTAGGAATGATTATACAAAGCAAAGGGTATAACGGTGATGCAATAACTAAGATGGAAAACTGCGCGCAACAAACGATGCGACTCATACAGCGGATTGCCAACAGGAGACACGGCATGAAAGAGCAGAATCTCCTACGGCTGGTACAGGCGTTCATAGTTAGCCGTATCTCGTATGCTGCCCCCTTCCTTGATCTTAAAGTTTCAGAAAAGGAAAAGATAAATAGAATTATCAGACGGTGCACGAAACAAGCTCTAGGATTGCCCATCCGTACATCTACTCACCGCCTCCTAGAGCTAGGCATGCATAACACCCTGGAAGAAATTACGGAAGCAGTGAGAACGTCCCAAATCGAACGCTTAGCCGGGACCACAACCGGCAGGGCCATTCTAGAAAAACTCAATCTGAGCCGAGATAACAGAACAACCGGCAAAGTTGACATGCTCGGAGAAATTCGGGACAATATAGTTGTACCCCCCTTACCCAGAAATATGCATCCTATTCATCACTCAGTGCGCCGGGCCAAACGGGCAGAGGCGCTAGAGAAACGCTTCCGCTCCTACAAAGACGAGGGCGTGGTCTACGTGGATGCCGCTGAGTATGGTAAGAACACGATGACTGTTGCGGTCGTCAATAATAAATAACTCCTCAAAATAAGTGCCTCCATAATCTCGGGTAACCCAGAGACTGCAGAGGAGGCTGCCATAGCACTGGCTTGTGTAGGCACAAAAGCGAGGTACATCATCAGTGACTCCAAAGTTGCCACTCTAAATTTCAGCAGGGGCCAGGTCTCCCGTCTAACGAATACAATTCTAAGCCGTCATGCAATATACAGAAAAAATACACTAGCCTGGACACCAGCACATGCATCCCTGCCTGGTAATGAGACGGCCCACGAGTTCGCCCGAGGCTTTTCCTTCCGGGCGGACCCGAGTGAGGTGGTCTTTACAGACAGGGATCGCATGGTGACCTACAGAGAAATTACACAGCACTATCGTTTGAGACGAGCTAGGCTTCCTCCAGCGGATAGATCCTTGTCCAGATACCAAGCCATCAACTGGCGCCGGTTACAAACTTACACCTTTCCAAAACCCGGCCCTCTTTAGTCTCATGTACCCAGGGCAATTTTCAGAAAAATGCGTAAACTGTGAACTTAGGGCCACTTTGGACCACATACTATTGGAATGTCCTCATGCCCCCCGGGAGGGACGAGGTATAAACACAAAGATCAATGGGAGACCTTACTACTGAGCTCCGACCCGGCGACTCAGTTACAACTCGTCCGACTGGCCGAAGCCGCCGCCGAGAGTCAAGACCTTTCGGCTGTCGTCTAGGCGGGTAGCCCTCTGGCTACCCTCTGTCTGTTGGACATTAAAAGTTTTCCTATCCTATCCTATCCTATCCTATCCTATCCTATCCTATCCTATCCTATCCTACCCACAGATCCGCAGAAAGAAATAGCTCATGTGGAAAGGAAAGGCGAAGATAGGATACCCTCTCATAGGATACCCCAACTGCACCGCGTGGAAAAAGAAAATGAAAATCGAAAGGAAATGAATTTTTTTTTTTTTTTTTGCGGGAGAGGAAGAGTGCAGTAATGGTCGCAATTCTCAGTGGACAACTCAACTGCGCCGTGAAGAATTGGTTCAGGTGCACGCCTAGATGCGAGGCTGTTACTGCGCCACTTCCTTTCATAAAAAAAATTGCCGAAGATTACGTCACTTCCTACGCTAGATCCCGCACTCGACAAGCAGTTCACAATAGCGGAACTGCTAGCGGCGCTCGCTCAAAGAAAGAGCCACTCGGCCCCAGGGCACGACGGCGTCACCTGGCAGATGCTCAGAAATCTTAGTGATGCCGCCAAAGCGCAGCTCCTAGGAACAGTAAAGAGCTCGTGGGAGACAGGGGATGTGCCGGAGCAGCTCAAACTAACACTGGTTAACCCCATACTAAAGCCTGGAAAAGATCCTTCTATCATTTCGAACCTCAGACCAATTTATGGAAGTAAAGTTGTTTCTCTCTCTCAGTCTCTTTGGAGGTCTCCGGAATAATTTCGACCGCCTGAAGATCTATAGTCTGGTAAGAGAAATCGGTTTTTGTTTTTTGAGAAAAGGAAATGGTGCAATAATTGTCTCACATCTCAGTGGACCCCGAACCACGTCGTAGAGGAAGGTGGGAGTGAAAGAAGAGTTTTCGTAGTGGTCGTCTCCGGAATAATTTCGACCTCCTGGGATTCTTTAACGTGCACTGACATCGCACAGCACACGGGCGTCTTTTGCGTTTCGTTTCTATCGAAACTCAGCCGCCGCTGCCGGGTTGGAATCCGGCGACTCCGACTCAGTACTCGAGCGTCCTGACCACTGAGCCTGCGCGGCGGGTCAGTGAGCCATATAATGTTTTAGAGCGCAGCTCTTAGGTGCCCGTTCCTGCGTTTCGCGGTGTCGCCGTCGCCGTTGTCCGTTGTAACAAGCAGTGAACACCCTTCAAGCTGCGAAAGCAATGGAGCAGGAGCTTGGAAAGGAGAAAGTAAAAGCGTAACCTGCTCCCCTCCTAAGTAACCGGCGCGCCATTGGGGGGCGCAGCTGTGCATAGCAACCATGACGTCACACAGTTGCGGTAGAACGAGCACGCGCGCGTAGGGGCGGTGGCAGCTACACCGCCGCTCCTTCGCCATACGTTTTGTTGCAGTCGAGTGAGTGGGACGCATGGCTCCGAAGCGGCCCAGTGATTCCGCGCCAAGCGGTTACACCCCAATCGTGCCTTAAGCAACGTGTCGGTAGTGACAGATGTGCGCTGCGTGCTTTGGCATTGACAACGTTGTGCCAGAAATGCTGCCAACTTCCAGGGTGGCGGCGTGGGTGGGGACTTTAATGTAGATATATAGACAAGCTGGAATTTATTTCCACTTATGCGGGAGAACATCCCGTTCCTCTTGCTCGTAACGCCTCCCACAGCTGTGAAAACCTCGCGAAATACTTGTTCAGACCTCGTCTTTGAGAACCAGTCGTTGGGGCAGCAAGTCGAGCATATATCCACCTATTTCTCCGTCCAGAAAGCTTCCTTCATGACAATCAAGAACTGTTAGCGGAGTGCTTCTTGAAGAAGGAATATGTGTGAAAAATAACAAATTGTCTGTAATCGTACATACATGTCTTGTCTTGAACAAATAAATACCAGCGCAAGGAGACAGGGACTAGACGAGACAACAAGGACGGCGCTTCAAGACATGTACCAACACGCCCAATTTTCCACGTTAGACATGTCTTGCTCGAATTCTTTGCCCCAATCTATCGAAAGCTGAAACACCGATGAACTGCGCTCAAATTTTGCATTAGGAAGTAACTTAATCATCGGCAATTTTTTTGCCTTAATAATTTCTACCACCTGGGAGTGTATAACTCTTCTGCTTAGCGCTCTATAGGCCATCGGTCATATATGACCGACATTTTGAACCTTGGCCATTGCGGCGGGGAAGATAAGGGAAAATCTGGTTCTCGGTTGCAACACGGCCAGGCTGGAGCAACGGCGGCGTGCACTTTGCTGTCATCATTACTGTTCATTCATTCATTCATTCATTCATTCATTCATTCATTCATTCATTCATTCATTCATTCATTCATTCATTTAATCCTTATCTGCAAGGATGGCCCGATACCTGAGGCCTAAGGGGGAAGTGGGAGGTTTAGGTGAGAGTTAAGACTCCGAAACAAGGTCCAGCAGGGCACTGAGGTGCTGTAAATCGACGTTGCAGTCAGCAAGGCAATTGGGGCAGCCGAACCTGGTTCGGCGCCCTCGACTCAGGATGCTTGCTGTGCACGCTGCAGCTGCGGGTGATGACGGCTGGTTCAGGTATAATTATGGCGGTGGGAAAGCAATAAGGGTGGCCCGAGCTGGACGGGCTCACGTCGAGGCAGCGCAGGCGGTCTTCCTAAAGCTGCGCGCCGGCGGCCTCGGGAGCACTCTGGTTCCCAGTCCCTCCTTGTGCATGACGTCCGGCCTTGGTTGCAAAAAACTACTTCTAGTTTTTGTCGATAGGCGGCACCATTGACGTGAGATGCAATTTAACGCAGTGACAATGCGACACTCTAAAATTGAGCTGTGCTGCAAAATTGCAAGTAAGATTAAAATTGCAATAAGAGTCCTGTGTTAAGAAACCTAGACAGATCTGACTCCACACTATTCGAACTTGTAGGCTCATTTTCCACCCGAAATCATTGTTTGATATGCCGAAGTAACTTGCATACTTTAGCGCCATGCCTACAATGGGGTCCGGTACCGCCCTTGCTTCGATCAAGCTCAGGCCTCTCCCCATTTGAACGTACCAATCTTTCGCCTTTTACTAAAGATTGCCGTGGGGAGGGGCGTGCCAATGAGACTATAGGCGAATTTTTGAGCGGCCTTGTTCGTTTGGGCGAGGCCGAATCTCTCAATCAAAAATAAGAAAAAATTATTCAAACGCACATTACTTCTGCGTCAAGTGGCGTTTGTTCGCAAGCATTAATACGCAACCGTCACTAAAGCGTGTCCGCTGCAGTCCTTTCCCTCCGCCCGGCGGACCCTCCCCCGCGGGACCTAGATCAAGACCTGGGAGACCCTGCTGCACTCGGAGGACCCGGCCATGCAGACCATCGCCACCGGCCGGGCTGGCAGTGTTATGGGCCTTAGGAACGTAAACACTTGAGTGCAGTGGGGTCGTGCGGGGACCCTGGGGCGTGCCCCGAATTCCTCTTCAAATAAAGTTTTTCTCTTTGTCGTTATAGGCGCAAAAAAATTTTCATTTGATTTCATTTTCATTTCATTTTATTACTTTAAAGGCCCCTTAAAAGGGGTGTTTCATAAGGGGTGGCAAGAATAAAAGTACAAATTCACAATAACAGGAAAGTTTCTACATTATCAGTGAAAAGACTTTGGCAAGTGATGATGACAACGTTGTTTGGAAGGCCGTTCCAGTCTGCGGCTGTACGAGGAAAGAAGGAAGTAGAGAAAGAATTACAGAAGGAATTAGAGATAGAAGAAGAGTGAAAGAAGAAGGAATTAATTACAGCCAAACATGTCGAAATAGCGTGGACGTCGATATCGTGAGTGGACGGAAAAATGGACAAAGCAATGAAAATAACGTTTCAAATGTGTTAGATAAGTGATAATTAATGAAATAAAAAAGTTGGCTGTGGTATAGCTCTGGTTAAACCTGGAGGATTGCGGAAGCAACGTCTGCGCGTAGCCATATATTGTTGCGTAAGCTACACTGACCGCAATCTCGCCGTTTCGCGTGCTCTTGCACGGCCATACTGCGCATGCGCGAGGAGCAAGCGATGTTAGTACGTAGCAAGAGTGGCGAAGAGGAGCAAAGAGACGACGAATGCCGTGGAGGCGTCAGTGCTTTTGCATTCTCCTAATGCGGGCTGCTTCAGTGATCTCTAACGTTTTCGTCATTCCTTTATAATGGCACACGTATTCATCAGCATACAGTGTTAAGGCAGCGCAAACATTGCATGTTCCCCTTTGCTCACCTAGAAGCAATGCGGTTTCATGGCCTATGGGTAGCATTCTCACCTCGCAGTCTGGAAGAAATTTTCACTCATGTCACGGTGACGGCACCTAGGATTTTCGGGACTAGTACTGCTGGTGCCGAGTTTCATTGGTGATGAGCCGTATAATGGTTCCACATTAACAAACTGAACAACTCGGAGGTGGCGACAGCGTAAAGCGTGCTCAGCGGTCGTCGAAGAACAGAATCACTGCCGAGCTTAGTCTAAAGCTGACCAACTTTCGAGATAAGGTGCAGAAAGCAGTTACGACAGTATCGAAAAACGTGGAGCGAGTTGCGATCCAGCAGCGCTCGGAGGACCCGGCCATGCAGATATCATCGCCCCCGGCCGGGCTGCCAGTGTTATGGACCTTAGGAACATAAACACGTGAGTGCAGTGTTGTTGTGCGGGGACCCAACGGCGTGCGTGGCCCGAGTTCCTACGTTCAAATGAAGTTTTTCGGTCTCTCTCTGGTGCGCAGCTGCAGACACTGCAGATAGATTCTCGTCGCAAACAAAGCCATGCGCCGGCGGTTTTGAGCATGAACAAACATCACAAAGCTTTGCGCAATATGTAAACTAAATGAGATTTTGCACAATGTTGGAGTAAGTCTGCGTGATCCTTTTTTTTCACGGGCTGTCTTTGACAAAGGTGCGTGATTTGCGAAGACTTGTCCTAGTGAATGTTTTTTGCTCTGGTTAACAAGTTAACCAGTCAGCATGTTTTGCCAGCACTGCAAGCCAGCTACTGCTGTAGTCGGGTACAATAACTTCACAACGAAGCGGCAAGTGCTCCTCAAAGAAGACCCACTAACCAATCGCAACGACCTATTATGATCGCATTCGCCTCTTTAATCGTTGATGGTGGATTATAATGCTATTCGTTAAGCATTCAAGGACTTATATAAGCTTTGCAGTTCAGACGACACCCAACGAGCGAGTACCGCTAGCGCATGATGAGCCTCATTTCAAGTCGGCGACCTCGACCACAAAATCCATAGTTGTGTCCGTCGTTCGCAGGCGACGCCGATCGATGGGAGAGGAGCGATGCGAGACGCTGCGTACTTGCCGTTGTTGTTGGTCTCATGGGCGAAGACCCTCTGGTGTTGACCAGGGCACTGCTTTTCTCTGGGACTGCGAAGATTCTGAGACTGCGAGCGAAGTCTTATTCTGAGACTGCAAATATGAAATTAATATGCACTTACGAGTTGATGCGTAAGATCCGAAGAAACTATTCAAGGCACTAAGAAGCGGCATCGCCAGATTTTAAACAGACCCCGTCAGCAGACCTATAGCGTCCATTGCTTTTGCAAAGCTCCCAACTGCACAATTCTCTCCTGCCCTCTTCACGCATACACACTGCTAGAAATCACACATCCGCAAAGAATGCTTAATCCTTCACTAGTTTGTGTACAGATCAACTTAACCGAATGACTCACATTTGAAGAATGGGGCCCATCCATATTCCGGCTATACTCCGACGCCCGCGAAGAGCCCGATTAACTCGTTCCGCACGTATCAGCTTCGCCATCTTCAGACGAGAAGTTAGCATGCAGCAATGTTGATTTCGGCGAATCCGTATTCCTCATGGGGGAAGGAAATAATTCAGGAGAGGCTGTTGCGTCACACTTTTTGAAGCTGGACGTGAAGTCTACCTCCCCCCCCCCCCCCCCCCCCCCCTTGGCCACCGTCTCAGTGCCATTGCGCATGCGCAGCAGACAATGCAGCAGACGGCGCCGCTGCTCCCAACGTTACTATTTGCTTCGACGTCGGCCAAACACCAGTCATGCAGGAGGGAAAATACAGGTGTTGGCCTCGCTATCCGAGCTGCACACCAGAAAGTGTGCCGGAAGTCACGCGCTTTCGCAAGGACTACTGGGAGTCAATGGCCGCCGGCGCAGCCAATAGTAACGCTGGGCGCAGCTGCATCGTCTGCTGCGTTGTCTGCTGCGCAAGCGCGCTGAGACGGCTGCCTAGTATGGGGGGCACAGGGGGCAGTCGGCTTCAAAAAATGTGACGTAACCACCTCTCCTTAGTGCTTTCCTTCCTCCCTTCGCGAAAGCACGTGCCTTCCGGCACACTTTTTTTGCGTGCAGCTCGAAATGGTCTCCCTGTACACAGTTCTAAAACACTATAGACCAGAATCCAGAGCCGCTCCTGGGCGCGGCCATTTTCCGCCGACTGGTGCGCCGCGGTGCGGGCATTTCTTTGGGGACTGCGGGGCTGCGGCAGTTCCGCGGCCGCGCCTGCATATAGCCGCGCTTGGGGCGCTAAAAAAACATTGCCGAGCATACTTCCTCAGCGTGGCTGTGTTGCAGGAAGTATTCACGTTATCAAAGGGAGCACATTGATGCGTTTTAATGACATTTAGTTTGACATTCACGTGAATTGTGCTGACGCTTAGAACGCGCTCGTGCTTATATCGCTACCGTCTTGGTGCTCCACTGCAAAAAAAAACAAAAAAAAACTTTTGTTCAATATCAAGTATTAGGTGTGCGGCTAGCATGCAGTTCAATTCCCATGCACTCTTAATCCTTCGGCCATAAAGTACCACCCACAAACAGGGCTTTCTTGTAGCATGCGTGGTGCGCCAGTTTATCAACAAATTACCGCTGTGAGCTTAACTGAGTCGCAGCGCCAACAAAAAACAAAATTTGTCATGGTTTATGCAACCTGGATGCATAAAAACGTACTTTTGCTCAGATTATCAAAGCTTGAATGGATATTAGCAGCTTTCACGAATTCTGAGGTCCGAAGTCGCGTTCATTTTATTCGGTAGCTCTCGCCGCGTGTGACAGCGTTGCGTAGGCGTTTGGCTAAGTGTGAATGAATGTATTAAAATCGCGCATATTTTCCTATGATTAAGGTAGATAGCAAAAGCAGAAAGACACTACGGTAAACTCTTTAACCCCCCTGATCCCTAAGACATGCGTGCGGAAAGAGCAACTGAAATCGGTATCGGTCGTGCTTACAATGCTGTGCATGAAATGTGTTTAATGGAAACTAGAGCAAGCTCAGCGCAAGGAGGTGATCGAAAACACGCGCCTCGTCGGGACAACCTTCAGTCTGCAGCTCGCCTATCCAGTTACTACAGCACTGAATCAAATCAATAAATCCACATTCCTGTGCCTAAAATTATCATAGATGATAGATAGCGCACGTAAAAGGCGGCAACAAACGACACGCCCGCGCAGAAATCTGCTTAGAAGTGCCGGTTTCCAGTCCGTACGCTACCTGGCCGACTACTCCGTGGGAAAAATCCTTGCTGTTTGCAATACTATTCCAGAATTTCTCCGAGCAGCGCCGCCGCACCAGCGGCTCGGTGGAGCAGCGTCGCCGCTGCACTGCCAGCGTTTAGAATCCTGAGTATGTCATCATTGAAAAACGTAGCTCGAAAAACGAGACACAGATAAGGTGAAGACAGGACACGAGCGCTAATCATCAATATCAATATCATCATGGTGGGCACAAACAACGAGACAGACAGGCACTGCCTCGCCGCACTTACAACCAAATGAACGGAAAAAAACTCGGAGATGTCACGTTAACGACTAACTGCGCCGCAAGATAACCGCAGTACTGTCTGGTAGAGGGAAAATGTAGTAGGGACGCACAGCACACACCCTCATATGTTATGATGAAGCACTACAACGACAGAAGCGAACACGTAAACATGCATACTATGTGCGGCGCCGGCGCGACCCGCAGTCCATCGGGCCGCGCGCGCCGATAGATGGCGACTGGTGTCGAGAGTAGGGGCGCGCCAGCAGCCTGCGTGCGAGGGTAAACGAATCTGGTCTATACCTTCTGCACGGCTTCGCGCGAAATGAAGCGCGTCTCAAGATGGCGGCTGTACGGCCAGACGTCTTCGTAGACCTCTATTCGGGACTACTGGAACACACCCTCAAGTTTTAGCTCACTTGTCGCGTGTTTCTTCAATGAATTTGTTTTTGATCGCTTAATTTCGCTGCCGAAATTCATCTTTCGAGAACAGTCCGGAGGCGGTTCCTCCAAGACACCTGTGCCGCCCCATCTTCGTGACTTTAGACCTTTCCCGAAGGAGAAAAGGGCGGCCCTCCATGAAGCGCCACGCGGGAACTGATTGGGCCCACACACCGGCTCAGCTGAGCCAGATCACAAACGTACCAACACACACATGCAAAAAATACAAGAAATGGACTGACTTCGCCCCGCGACGCTTTCGGATGCGCGCGGCCCGCGCCTGCTTTTAAGCTCGCCGCTGTCTCGGGAAGAGCGCCAATGTTTACCTCCCAGTGTGAGGGTGATTGAGGGGCGCCGCCATGAAACAGCGCAGCAGCGCCGCATCTCCGCGCAACACCCGCCGAGCCCTCTGATTTCGGAAAGACTGTCTGTGGGCGTCGCACCTTGGGCCTTCGCGCGCGACCGCGCTGCTTACTCGCACTCTTTCTGTCAGGCGCAGGCATTGGGTGTGGGCGTCAGCGACAGCGCGTGGGAATGAATGCAGGTGCAGACGAGTGAGTGCTGACGTCTACGGGTGCCGGAAGGTGATGCGACCCGTTCTTGGAATAAAACTACCGTTGACCTTTTTGGAGGCACAGCTGATGCAGCTGGTTAATTATATAGGAGGCACAGCGAGTTTCATGGTCTGTAGACCGCAATTAAATGCCTGGTATTTTGAGCGTTCTCAGGATTCTAACTGCGAATTTTTATGAATAGAAATTCTAGAGGTGTGGACGTACAGAGTCCATGCATTGCGATGCTCACAACCCGTAATTCCAACGGATTGATCTCTCCATCTGATGTCGAATTCGCGACTGCGGCGGGGGACTGCGCCGGTTCGCTCATGCCCCGCCGCGTTGGCTCAGTGGTTACGGCGCCCGGCTGCTGACCCGAAAGACGCAGGTTCGATCCCGGCGGCGGCGGCGGCGGCCGTATTTCGATGGAGGCGAAATTCTATAGAGGCTCGTGTACTGTGCGATGTCAGTGCACGTTAAAGAACCCCAGGTGGTCGAAATTTCCTGAGCCCCTCACTACAGCGTCCCTCATAGCCTGAGTCTCTTTTGGACGTTAAACCCCAATAAACCAACCGATAAACCCAATCTATTCGCTCAAAATGTGAACAAGTCTCCTTCCTGAGAGAGGACACCGCAGACGGTAGCATCTAAAAAGTGTCATATTCATATAAGTGCACGTAGACTTGCGACTAATCCGGATCATTACGATAGTGCGTCGAGCTTGCTAATGCTACCTTCTGAACAGGTGGACGCTTGCGCGAACATTAGCGCACAAAGTTACGCAGCTTTGAGTAAACAGGCACTGGCAGACACGATGTGTAGGCCCGGTAGCAATGAAAAAGAATATCTGCCTCCCATGCCTTCTCTCCAGCAAAAAGCTGCTGACACCCTAAGGATCCAGCTGCGTCAAAGGCTGGTAAAAGGAAGAGTAACAGGGCTTGATGTCAGGCTAGTTAGTGAGGCGTACGAAGGCAAACCAGCACTGAGCCGAGTCGCTGGACCGTCAGCGGTTCTGGTCTGTGTCTTTACGACGTCGACAACGATTGTTGTGGACCATCAGTGCCGCCATGTCTAAACCATGAGACCGACCATGAGACCCAAAGGATATAAATGTTTACCGGGAGCTGCGCTGGGGAGGGGGGGGGGGGGGGGGGGAGAGGTTGTATTTATTTGACGACAGCAAACTTACTAGCTCCATACTGCGGCGTACAGGGCGGAAAGGTTGATGCCATTTGTGCGCATTGCAGCCCACTATGAGGGACTTTCAAGAAGCTCTCACTCTCTTCAGAAATAATGCGAAAAGACGGGAAGACGGGCAAACAAAGCACTTTGTAACAGGATGGGCGCTGATTATACCTATTCGTTTTATTCTGTCCAGAACGTAAAAATTTATGACCGGAGCCATCTTTACGCGCGCGAAAATAAAGCGACAAGAAAAAACTCTTTCCGGTGGTAGAAGATATGGTAGAGGAAACTGTAAATTGTGAAGGGCAAACTGAAAGGATAAACTCGGTTCTTTTCTTGCGCATGGCTTCGGTTATAAATTTGTGCTTTCTCGACAGAATAAAATGAGTTGGTAGTCAGCGCTGGTCTTGTTACCAAGTGTCAACAGCTCGAAATGGGAACATGTCAGAGGTTTAAGCGCGAATGCACCACCATGCGCCAAAACCATTTACGCCGCCGGTTCGGCTAACACCGGCGGCAAGGGGGTTGTGTTTCCGGCCACTAAAAGTAAAATTATCTCGTGTCTAAAATGATTTGCTCGGCAGAGTCTTGATGTGATCAACACTACAGGAAAAAGATAGTAGCGTCCTACTCTGCGTATCTTTGTTGTAATTGCGGCTGGCACTGTAATTAGGGTAAAAAGTAAAAGTAAAACTTTTACTTCTGAGGCTTAATTTCGATCACCTCAGGTTCTTCAACCTGCGCTGCAATCACGTAGCACATGGGAGTCTTTTACGTGTCGTCTCCATCTAACTGCGGCCGCTGCAGCCGGGAGTCGAAACCATGCACTTGGAATCAGCAGCAAAACGCCAAAACCACTGAGCCACCATGGCGGATCATAGCGGGAGTGATGCTAGCTAGCGCAGTATGTTAAGGGGTATGCCTCCAGTCTCACTGAATTAATAAGAGTGTGGGAACAGGGCAGCTGAACAACTAAAGCGTGTCTGGTTTGAATAACTAACGTCTTAGCTGGGTGGTGCTCTCAAGGACATTTCTAGCGTCATGTTCCGGATGTTTGCTTTCCCCTAACGCCTAGTCATATAGGGTTCCCGGAAAACCACGACGGCAAAACGCTGCTGACCAAAGATGTACGACAATGTTTCTGTGTTCACAAAAAGAATCATCTCGCTGGTTAAACACGTCGACCCAAGTACTTCTCGGCGCACACGGACTTTGTTTCTTTTTACGGCCTCTGCCTCCCCGGTGCCGAAGACGGGCGCTTTGCTAAACAATGCTGCATTCGCGCCGTATTGCGTTGCGGCTTTGAAAAGTGCAGGACATTTGCTAACACTGGGCTTTTTCCCGGGTGCACGCGCTTCACCGCGCAGACTATGTATATTGGCGAATTATAGCTATGCTACACGAAGGTTGCTTGCGAACTCGCCAGTCACCTAAACCGGCTCTGGCTAGACGCAGTACTGTTTTGGGAATTGACGCGACTATGCACGACAGCCTTGTATTTTTTCCCGTCGGAGCCTTCCTCGAACGTGTTAGCATCTACCGCGTTCCCCCTGGCTTCTCATGCTTGAAGGCTGCCGGGTTGTTTCTCTTCTTGTATCCACTTTGCTGTGCTCCTATATCGACCAGCAGACGACAGAAAAAGACAGGAGAAGCGGGATGGAGGAGACAGGGGGGGTGGTTGGCAACCAACGCTTGAGTGGCGACGCTTAGTTCATTCGCAGATTCGATAAGGGCTGCGCCGGTCCTTTGTGTTGGCGATCCGATGCATCGCGTGGATCCTTTTGTGGCCCTGGGTATATAACTGCGCCGTTGTTACGTTAGCCTCTGTTTCTTTTGGGGCTACGTGCTGGCCTGTCTTCTTTTTTTCTCTTTATTTACGTAATTTCCCGGCCTTGGCAAGATCATTGCTTATGGAATCATGGGGGTCTTTGTTTTCGAACATACGGCCCCCTTTCTCTCTTTCTGCCGTCTATTCCCGTCTTTAACGAGCCTGTTTTTTGCCGGTCTTTGCCCTGCCTTTTTCTTTTTTCCTGCTGTATTCTATGTGTTCTGCGAGCTGCCCGGAATCCCGTGGCGAAGCTTCGCGGCGCAGCTATTCGGGGCGATATTTCCTTCTTTTGTGTTCAGCACGCAAAACATCGCTTTCGTACGCGTGTTACACGGCTTACAGACGCTCTCGTTTTGCAGTGAGCACGTTTTTTCTTGTGCGAACATAGCCTGTTTGTATCGGGAGATATGATGCAAGAAAATGAGGGCAGAATTAAGAAGACACTGATGTAGAAAAAGAAAGAAAAAATTGGCGGAAAAAAAGGAAGAATTCAGTGAACGAAAGGGAGATCCTTGCAGGAAAGTTGAAGCCTGGAAATGGTTGCGCAAAGAGCATGGAGTCGTCACATTGACAGTTATGGAATGTCGGGCTCAACATATTCCCGAAGCAGTGCACGAAATATGAGGGACGTCGTAATTGAGAGCTGCGGATTTATTTGGGTCACATGGGGACCCTTAACATGCACTGACATCGCACAGCACACGGGCGCCTTTTGCATTTCGCCTCCTTCGAAGTGCTGCCGCCGCGGTTCGGTATTCGATCCCGCGAGCTTTGGCTCGGCATCCGAACGACACAGCCTCTGAGGCACCGCGGAGGCTGCATTGACCTTTATCTTTACGGCCAGAGCTGCAGCCTTTAGTGCGTAAGGTTTCCTTTCTTGACGCCCGCTCCACTGGCTACAGTTTTAATAGACAGTTTTAGCATACCGTGTACCGCGCTACCGTTAGCGTTACCGAAATAGCGGGAGCCCGCCCACCGCCAATGCGCATGCGCGGCTCGCCTAGAGGGCGCCATATGGCACCACATACCCGGCAGCTGCATGTACGCCTGCCGCATGGTGACCAATCGGCGCGTGCTCACTGGCAGTGGGCGGGATCGCGGTACTCCGGTAACGGTAAAGGTAACGATAACACGGCACACGGTATGTTAAAAATGTCTATTGGCGTGCTCGACACGGTAGACGCGCATAATTATCTGATTAAACTGCCTGGCATAACAAGCAGTCGGAGCCATGTTTACGTTGAAGCCGTATTCATTCCAAACAACCTTTTGCCCTCTGTGTCTACGATGGCTTTGCCCTTGGGCCTCGCCGGCTTAACGGTAACACACCGTCTACTACTTGGCATAGCTACTATTATTCCATTTTTTCTCTTCTAGATGACAGCGGCCTCCTTTTTGGTGTTTTCCAAATGGCTCTGCCTTTTTTTTTAATGGAAATACACAGCTTGAAAGGGCTCAAACTTTGGATGCGGCATCACAGTTGTGTCATGAGGCTACCGCGGCAGTTCTGCAAAAGCGTCATACAGCCGTTTTCCTAAGCGTTTTCTTGTGTCGTGCAGAGGAGAGCAACTGTAACATGAGAGGAAGCTCTCGTCAGCGGTGCGGGCGTTGCTTAGAAACTTGCGGGAAAAAGAAATAAATGGAGGCATACGCACCAGTCGCCAAAAAAGTCTCAGTGGAAGGTTTGAGAAAGGATCTATAGAAGCCCTCAGCCCGGAATGCCTCTGAGGGAGAAAAATGTCCTCACGGGGGAAAGCAACTCTATTTTTACATCGTTTCACTATCTCTGCGGTCATAGAAGCAAGATGAAATGTACTAGTAAACAATGTAATGAGCGACATACTATCAAATCTCAGCATGCTACAAAAAGTTGTGCCGCAGCGGCTCACCCACTTTTTATGGGCTTACAAGAATGGACCAAAAAAAGGAACGCAAATTTATAGATGGTGTTCTCTGGAAGGCTCCTTTTCTGCGTGTATGAGACGAACAATGAACATTATTTCCTGCCGGGTCACCCCGTCCGGACAGAGCACATTGCTTTCGCTACGCATTCTGCGTGTCATCATCCGCAGCCCAGATACATCTTTTTGTTGTGGTTGTTTGGAACGAGTGCGAGCGACGTCGCCATGGAAAGAAAAGAATTTCTGGCGTCGTAGCTCGCCTGGCACCCCAGAATGCTGTCTGTTAAGAAACCGGGGAAGTGAGGGCAGTGGCTGAAAGCGAAGAAAAGCATAAGAAAGCGACTTCAATCACAGATGTGTTCACCAACGTCCTGTTTGTACGTCTTTAGGTTTTGTGGCACTGTCCTAGTTTACGATGTGCTCGCAGGCTGCGCGCTGCATTGTGTTGAAACCTCAGAAACATTTTCTGCGAACTTTCTTCCAAAAGAGTACAAAGAAATGTACTTTTATGAAGTGACATCTCTTTCCCTAATGAATTTTTTTTTTCTCTCATTCACCCACTGAGTGTCATTCTTCTCCTTTGCAGCGAAAAAAGAACAAAGACATTATAATTCAGCAGTTGTAGTTAAGAACGCATATACCGTTAGGAAATACCAACTAACTTTCGTTTTCCAGTGGGGAAATATTGCCTGCTCCTGACTACATTTGAAAGCGTTGAAGCAACGTTGCTGAGTCAGCTTCTTGTGGAGCATCCAGCTGCAGTGAAACATGACTGCGTAGCTGATGTACTGCGTGCACGTACGCTTACTTTCCTTTCTTCAGAAGCGGCCACCGTAACCAAGACTTATGTGTATAAAATATAGTCCAAGTATTGGCAGGGGGCTTTCTAAATCAGTTCGTAATCCTAAAATAGGTTATTGTTAACTCAGGCGCTCGGGATCAAAAACATTAGGTTTCTTCACCTTGATAAAAGAATGTACCATTGCCCTTTCTGTAAATCACTATACCGCTACTTATTCTAAGCCCACCAAACACGGTGAAGTTTTTCGGCTTCCTTCTACGCAATAACTAGTGAACTCATTTTTATCAGTATTACAGTGAAGGATTAGGAGGAAAACAAAACATGTCTCGCCTATTTTGACCTTCTACACGAGGCTGTCAGAGCGGAATACGCATATTTTACAGCCAGAATTATAAGTGACCCCTCGACAACCGAATGTATAGGTATAGAAGCCCGAAAGAGACCTAATAAACAAATTGGTACTTTGCGCTTCGTCCTGTATATTTCCAAAACGTGCCGTCATACAAGATGTGACGTACAAACGGCAACTAGTCCAAGTCTTCGATATTTTGACAGCGGGCTCTATCGCTAGGCGTATCATCATTGGCTAGTCCGAGTATATGGCAAAGTACAGTGGGTTCCAAGACTAAATAGATACATCCACTGAAGAATTAACCTGAGCCTTTCCTTCGCTTTTAACTGATGGATAATTCGTTAGAGCTCCGCTGAAAGCAGGTAGACGCAGTAACCTTTCTTTCCCCACTCCCCCCCCACCAAAAAAAAAAATAGTCCTGAGCAAGTGGGCCCTTGGCCAGCACACTTCACTACTACATGCACTTTTAATAGTGCCAGACGCATCTTAGGTGTCAAGCTCGAAATTTCACAGAGGTTTCAAACCTGTGCCCGTATTTCCTTCGGCTGACACTCGTGTTACCAGGGGTTCATGTTCTTGATTGCTGAACTAAGGGTTCACGGTTCCGCTTCGTGGGGATGCTGAGCACACACACACATGCAAAAAAAAAGACCATTGATGGCCTAGGCCTTTCTAGAGCATAGGTTGTTGTTGATGATTTGAACTGGATTGCGCAAGGGCAGCATAGCGAAAGAGCTGTATGGCTAGTGTATTTGGCTGTGTAGTGTACACACAGTAATGATATGAAGACTACGCTTGTGAAATGACTGTTTATAAGGATTGGCGTAAAGGGCCAGGAATCTGAAAACAAAGGGGGAGGTGGGAATTCACAAAATGGTCATCTAGAGTTGCCAAATATCAATGCCAGTTGAGTACTGAAAACGATAAAGTTTCGCCATACTGTGGAGCGAACGCCTTAAAAATGTCCGAGCCTCGCAGCGGTAAATCGTTCTCATTGTATCCACCACTTTGCGACGGAAAGATTTCGCCACGGGTGGCCCGGGTCATCTCGATCTGTCGAAACCGGTTGCCGTTCTCCTTTCAGCGTTCGAAGCGAGCGGAGAAAGTTCGAGGAGTGACTTTGACGCGCTTGGCACACTTAGCAGTCCGGCTGTCTGTACACAGGAAGTTACGTGGCCGTCTGCTTGGTGCGCACTAGATCTTCGCATAAAGTGAATAAAGAAAAAAAGAGGTCGGAAAGCTAGGATGCAAAGAAAGCTCCACAGAAAAGTGAAAGGTAGATAAAAAGAAAGGCTGACAGGGCAGGAGGAATAACGCGCGCTCGAGAGGCCGGAAGTAGACCTGAGGGCTTCCTGAAAGGGCCGTGTTGCGGGGCTGCTCGAAGCGAGTTGATTGAAAAATACTCTTTCCTCACCGCGTAAGTCAAGCCAGAGATGCCAGCGGTGCCATTTCTGGGGGGCCAGAATGCTCGTTGGCCGTTTTAGAGCTGTTTCTGTTGGCTCACTCGGGTCTCCAAGAGCCTATATGCCACCCCGTTGAAAGCCTCTACGTGAGCGGGCGATGGGCTTGAAACGGTGGATGACGCACCGACCTTGTCGCTGGGGCGTTGGCGACTCTCGGGGATTGACATTGAACTGTCAACGTCCTCTGCCATTTTTGGGGGTGGAGAAATTCAGTGTGACGTGGCGCTGCATAACCTGTGGGCGGGCACGGCTTTTAGCGTCACCACGTCTCAGCTCGGACATCAGTTTCCTCAGCCAACAACCCTGGCATGGAGGAGAAGATAATACGCATGTCTCGAAGCATTTTTATTTTTTCTGGTCATGCAGGAAAAGATAAGGAATCTTTTCCTTGCAGCCAACGACGAATAAAATAAAACAAGCACGCTTAAAAATGGAGGATAATCGTCGATCCAAATAGCCCAACTTGAGCAAAACACGTTTTTGGGCAAGTTGGTAACATTCTTGGTTCATACCGGCAGCGAAGAAGCACAAACACACAGAGAAGAAACACGCAAAAACACGGACGAACACTGGGTGTTAATTTGAGTGTTAACTACGCATCAAGTAACCCTGAAAATGCATATGAACTATCTCAACTTGCTATATAACTGAGAATTGTTCTTACGCTGTACTCTGATGGTAGTTGCTTTTGTATTCAGGCAAACACAAATGGCCTTTTAACCAGAAGTTTAACTGGGGGGGTGTCAAAACGCTGCGTTTAGAAAAGCAACGAAGGTCGTACAAACGTAGCGATAATCGAGATAGACGAGAAGTCGGGAGTGATAGAGTAAGCAGTTGGCAATGGCAGGACAGAGAGAGGACAGACCTTGCTTGCTTGGGCCAAGTAATCAAGATCATACTTATGCTGCGCGAAAAACAAAGACCAAGTGAGCGAGAAGACACGACACGGACACGATCGCTTTGGCCTTGTTTTTTTCGCGCAGCATAAATATGAATCCCAATCAACTTGCCCAGTTTTCCGCCCTTATAAGCAAGATCAAATGGATGCTTTAATGCGCAGGGTGAAAATAGTTGCATGCATGACAACAGAACACTAAAAAGGTAACATTTTTGGCGTAACTTTCCCGAACACTGAGCTTGACAGCTTTTTCAGCTAACTGGCGAGGGCTTTCGCTACGATGATCCTAGCGCCTTTGTTCATCCGCATATCATTGTCGTTTGCAGAGGACTCCGTCCCCGGAAATGTTTTAACGGCGCCAAAATGTTTTTGCGGACAATTTTAGCAAAGCGGGGGCATAGGCATGTAGACGTGCGCCGAATTAGCTTTTGCCTGCTGCGCACGCGCAGTGACAGGTGCGCCGCCATTTCTCTTGCGGCGCTCTCTGGTACTATTTCTATCTGCCTCTGAATTTCGATGACAGTGTCGATCGAACTTTTGCAGTAAGCGAACTATTTGCGTGCCGTTATTCTGTTTGGTCCCCACGCAAGTTTATCACAAAGTTAGTTGACGTAGAAAACCTATCTTACTGGTCCGAGATTCTGCTTTGTTCATGTTTTGCCGCTACTCTGTTGTTTTTCTCTCCGACCTCTACCACGGTGTCTCACTATTTCCTGTATCGTCACTCAAACAAAATTGCCCAGTATATGTATGCTCTTGTGACTGTCCTAAACCTATATACTTTATGAAACTCTTCCCAAACTCTAGTCTAAAAACACTCTTCCGTCCGAAACTTGGATACTGAAAACCTTACATAAGTTCTCTTGACCTTGAGCAAAAAAAATTACGAGGAACTTTAGCGGCTAAAGTGGCGAAAGGCGAAAGCCTGGGAGCTGCATTCTGCTCCGCGATTGTTCACTGCAGATTTTGTTGGTGCAATAATTAACTGCAAATTAATGACACTTAAGCTTCGCCTTTAGGAGTGGAACGCGACAGCGTGTTGTAGCGCTGCCACGGAGTCCAAGGAACGCCACGACCCGTTCGGCGCGATGCGTTGCCCTTTGAACGCAACGCTTTTTGAGGAAAGGAAATGGGGCTGTAATTCTCTGTCAGCTCGGTGGACACCTGAGCCGCACCGTACAGGAAGGGAGCAAGTGTGAGAGAAAGAAGAAAGAGGGGCCTTAATGAACAAAATGAAAATTGTATTTGAGGAAAGGAGATCACGCATTAACTGTCTCGCATATCTCAGTAGACACTAGTCGAAACTTGTATTTGAGGAAAGGAACTTGCGCAGTAACTGTCTCACATATTTTGGTGGACACCCGTCAAAATTCGCGCGCGGTGACGTCACGACAATTTGGACCAATCTGAAACGCGGACAAATACGCCTTGCTCGTTGGTAAATTGGTTTTCGAGGAAAGGAAATGTATCTGTCTCTCATATCTCGGTGGACACCTAAACCTCGCCGTAACGGGAAGGGAGGAAGATGGGAGTGAACGAAGGCACCGTATTCACTAGACGCACCTTTGTTCATTCCAAACCACCCAGCTGCCATGGCGGAGTGGTAGCGTGCTCGACTCGCACTCCGGAGACCGGGGTTCGATTCCCAAGCTCGGCCAATTTCTTACTAGGTTTTATTTATTTATCTGGTCTGACTAGAAAGGTTAATTAGACTAATTGGTTAAGTAAGCAATTAACTAAATTAAGTCAAACTTAATTGGAGCATCACTATACTATCCCTTTAATTGGTGGCATGGTTAGTAGCCAAAGTACAATTGGCCCCGTTTGAAATTCGCGCACTGTGACGTTACGACCGTTTCGACCAATTGAAAAGCGTGACATTTCTGTCCACAGCTCCTGCTTACAACGATGAGGCATTAAAGGCTTGCGCCTTAATAATCCCGTTCGCTTCATACTCGTGAGCTACAACTGTACCACAAGCATAATTGTCCTAGATGCTAATTTTTCCCTCCAGTTCTTTCAATCTCGCCCGAAAATCAGTCATTTAGCTCTTTCTCACAACATGTGTCACCACATCGTGCGACGCGGTCATTTCATTTCACCACCAGAATACTTTTGCCTTCGGATCGATAATCGCCACAGGTTGGCACCGTGAAATGCAAATAATAAAGCTTTCTTTTTTCTTCGTTTTCCTCGGTATTTCCCCTGTAATTTGGCGAGTGGAACCAACTTCCCATCGATATCACAGCCATTAAATACAACCCAAGTTGTTCGCGCGGGACCTTTATTCTTTTTGGAGAAAGTTGAATTTGCTTCGTCACAACATTCACTGTATTTTGTCCTTTATCTTCTTTTACTTTTTAAGTAACCCACTGCCTTCTGGAATGCCTCTGGCTCTGTGCGTACAAACAAACAAACAAACAAACAAACAAACAAACAAACAAACAAACAAACAAATTCTGACAGACAGACAGACAGACAGACAGACAGACAGACAGACAGACGGACGGACGGACGGACGGACGGACGGACGGACGGACGGACGGACGGACGGACGGACGGACGGACGGACGGACGGACGGACAGACAGACAGACAGACAGAGGGACGGACGGACGGACGGACGGACGGACGGACGGACGGACGGACAAATAGACGGACGGACAAATAGACGACGGACAAATACACGGACGGACAAATAGACGGACGGACAAATAGACAGACGGGCAAATAGACAGACAGTCACAAAACTGAATAAATAAATAATCTGTCTCACTGAAATGTGGCATCGTTCGGAAGCCACAGACGGCTCTAGTAATCCAGGTGTAGAATCCTCGATATGTTGGCTCGGAGCCGTGGCCTGGAGCGTCATACCAATATACGATAGCATATGCGCCAGACTGTTTTGAACGCGGCAGCAGCTTCGAGAATTGGGGCTGTGATTTGGTGACGTGAAGTTCATCTTCCACGAGACTTCTGTATTTTATTCATTGTATGTAACTGGTTGACAAATATTCCCTATAAAGCACTCCCAACTGCGTGTTACACAGGAATGTTCCCGATGGTACATACGTGTTACGTGAAGCGTTCTTCGTTTTGCCTAAGCGAAAGTGTAGCTGAGAAGTGCGGCATCATGCCAGCGGCTGTCAAATGTGTGCGTAACTGTTAACACCGCCGGCGTCGAACTCTTCCTTTCTTTGTTGAAGCAAGTGCGCCTGAAAGAAAAACAGTTGACTTTCAAGTTTGTGGCATGCCGGCTTTCTACTTGCATTGCAGAAGAACTTGCTTTGGGGCTAGTTGGTTCATGATTAAAGTTCAGAATGGCGCAAAAGACACACACACAGGAAAAAAGGGGATGACACAAAGAGCGCCTTGTGTCATCTTTGTGTCATCCCCTTTGTGTCATTGTGTCATCCTCTTTGTGTCATCCCCTTTTTTCCTGTGTGTGTGTCTTTTGCGCCATTCTGAACTTCTACTTGCATATCGCCGCCGAAGCATGGCAACATACTGCAACAGCCAAAGCGCAATACAACTCATACAAGTAAAGATTAAGTGCCGCATAAAGTGATTACCTTAGTCGCATGGGACTATTAAGCGTGGCTTTCAGGTTTGATGCTGGACAGGAAATGACAGCAACCAGCAAAGTTCAAGCTTTAGAAAGAGTATTAGCACTAGCGCAATTGGTAGTGGCACAGGAAAGCAAGAGGAATGCAAGCGGCAGTGAAATGGAAGTACCAGAATCAAAGCCTAGATGCTGGTGATTCTTCACATATGATAGCATCGCGATGATAGCATCGGCTGAGAGACAGGGAATCTAAAGGCGTAAGGAAGGCTCTTGAACGAAATACAGTGGCAACAAGCCTTTCTGGAGAAACGAACCAGTTCCGCCCAACTCAGCTCTCTTACCTATCCGAGCAACAGACGCCAGGGGTTTTTGACCGCCTTCACCGTTGCTTGTGCAGGGTACGGCAACATCGCACCCAAGACGGCGCCTGGCAAGGTGGTGACCATCTTGTACGCCATCGTGGGCATACCGCTGATGCTCCTCTGCCTCTCCAACATCGGGAACATCCTGGCGCAGAGCTTCAAGTTCTTCTACGCACACGTCTGCTGCCTGCTGTGCCGCAGGGCCGACGCCGCGGCCGCAAAGGTACGCCTTACTTCTCGCCTCAACCGTTCTCTCTCAAAGGCGCCGACCGGCAATATCGCCCTTTGCGAAAGGCTGTTTCTGAAGCGGTCGCAGTTACGCGAGTACTGGGGAGGGTAGAAATTAAGCCATCTACTACAGACGCGAGGGTTGTAAGGTGGTTTTGACTGGCATTCAAGTCGATAATTTACGCTGTGGCGCTCACCTAATTCCCTTCAAGTTTTTCAGTTTCGAGTGGTTCATTGTTATACTGGAGCCAGATCAGGCACGTAGTGGAATTATTTTTTTTTGGGGGGGGGGGGGGGGGGGGACTTATGCATTGACTTTTATCGAGCGGCAAGGAGATGGGGGTTAGAAGCACCCCCCCCCCCTTCCCCACCTGTATACGCACCTGAGCGGACAGTACCAGGGTACTTCATGCTTAAGACGGATTCATGATTGATGGCCACTTCAGAATCATGCCTTGTCAGCTGGCACGCTTGGCCAACTATAGTTCGAAGTTAGGAGTGAGTATGCCTCCTACTTTGCGTTCCCGAATCTGCCCTATAGAAATTCATGCTGCTTTCGAGTCGTACGCAACACCTGTGTCGAATTCACTAAGATACCTTCCTGAATTACAACTAGTCGGTTTTGGTTCGTCTGCTTAAATGGACCATCTTTTTAATTTCGGCAAATTACATGAAGGAGGCGACAAAGAAGCGAAGCCTGTACTGCACAGGAACTGTCTCGATTCTACAAGAGAGGACGGGGAAAGAAGAATGAAGAGGCTTAGCGGGTCTCTTCCGCAACCTTGCAGTTATAAAGGCTTGAATAGATTTTTTTTTCTTCAGGCATACTGCATTTCGCATTTGCCAGGTATTCGGCAGGGCCTACAATGTTTCGTGGGTATGGTGGGTGTTTCACTAATTTTTATTTTATGACTGTTTTTCTCTAAAAACGGTTACAGTCGATGTTGTTTTTTGTCAACGGCATTTTCATGTACCTCCGGCTGATTATACAGTGTATACAAACGTGTTATCATATGTTCTTTTTATTTGCTCAGCCGACCGTACGAACTTCTTAAGACAACATTGGGTTCCCACTTCATGTGTCTGGTGCCCAATGTTGTCGTTTTGCGCACAGCACCCCGCAGGAGCTTTTTGTGCGCATTTTCCGGGCTCAGTGCTGAGCCGTCTGCAATTCCGAGCTGTCGCACTCTCGCCTGCAGATCCAGTCCTCGGCGAACAACAAGGCTCCGCCGCAGATCCCGGCCGAGGTGCTGGAGACCGTGGTGACGGTGGCCAACTCGGTGTCCAAGACCAGCGACAACAACGGCAGCGCCACGGGTCCGCTGACTGAGAAGAGTGGTCGTCCACCCGAGCTGTCGCCTCCACCGAGCCCCGACAAGGGGGTCGCGACGCCTCCCTCTTCGGCGGCAGAGCTTCCCGCAAAGAAGCCTGCCAAAGAGTCGACGCCCATCTCCCAGGTAGGCACAAAGCCCTTTGTAGGCCACATGTCGTACGCTGGCATACAAGCTGTACGAATGCCCAATCGTTACCTTAATGCTTGCCTGAATTAAGGCTAAGAGAATGAACCTAGCGCTTGCTCTTCTGTTAAGCTCATGTTAAGCTCTTCTGTTAAACTCTTTCCCGTCCCTTATGTCGGCCTTCCCAGCTGAACAGAGAAAACCGATATTGCTGTGTCTGCTAAACTATTCCTGTAGGCGAGATAGTGAAGGAAGAAGTAAGAGTTGTGGTAATGCCTCGGTCTACGTGTAAACCTGAACTGCGTCATGGTTAAATGGAGGAAAACGAGGCGAAAAGGACGCAAGTTATGGCGAGTAGTGGCAATTCTCATTCAAGAGAGAGTGTGGGAAGAGTTTGGCTTTGGGACAAGCGAACAGATGCTCGTCACTGGCTCTTGACAACTTAGCGTAATATCGTCCCTAGGGTCTTGATTTGACCTTCAAGAATGTCCTTTTTCTCTCAGGCACACATGTTAGGGGATCTAAACCAAGAGCGCTGGAAGAGGCGGAGACCGCACGAGTGTCAGCCGCGAGTGGCTTGCAAATTACCTATCCTCTCCTTCGCTATCCTAACTGTCTGGCTCGCATTCAAGGACCGTTCTTCTATGGCAACCACTTTGTGAATTCGGCATCTGCATTTGTACAGCGAAGCACACTACTAGATTAGCACTGAGCCCCTCCAGAGACAAGTAGAGTTGGTAAGTAGTGAAGCAGTCACAACGGCCTCGCTTCGTGGTGCAGCGACGCTGATGGCATCTGATGAGCCGCAATGCAATAAAAAGAAAGCTAGGAACCCGTGACGAACAGGTATCCGCCAACGTTCGTCGTAAAATTATTGCGTGGTCGGAAATTCACGAAGGGGAAAATGGCAGCACCGTTGCCTTACTTCGCTATCGAGGCGAACGGGAGCCGCTGACGCCTGATGAGAATATGCACGCATATGCTGTTTCACCACCGAGTAGTCCATAGCTGGCGCAAGTAAGATTTTCCGCGTTATTTTCTAAATGCACTCGGCCGTGCATGACAGTGGAGAGGAGTGTTGCATCGTGTTGCTTGCAGCGCTCAGAGCAGTATAAGGCAGTCGCACTCGGCCACCTTGCAAAACTGAGCATAGAGCTCTTAAACGGCAGGTGGAAGCCGCCTTGCCGATAATGTGTCTGGGTTGCAGCAGTTGCGTGAGGAAACGTGATGTTACCTCATAGCCCCTTAATCAATCTGCAACAAGTCTTACTTCTTTCACAAGACGGCTGTAGATGTCCGGGAAGGTTGCGTTTGGATAGACCAAGGATAAATTTCTCGCGGCGAGCTTGAGAATCAATAACGGCTGCAAAGAAAGACCACACGCGCAATGGGGCATCTTGCGCCGCCTACTTCGGCTGTTCTCTTTTTTCCTGCAGCATTAGTTATTGAAGCGAGAAGGCGGATGAAGAGGCTGAGGAGAAAGAGGGGAGCATCGCGCGGCCAACACTGAATTATGCGCTCTAACGGAGCCGCAAAGCGATTTACGTGCTGCTGCTAACATGGAGCAAGTCCGCGGAAAACGCGACACAAAAACATTTGCAAAGCATTGTAGTCCATGTGTGCGTAATACAAAAATGCGTACATTTAGGGTTGTGACATCGGTCGTGCGCTTAGGCTTGTGCGCTTGTGACACCGGGCTTACCTTGCACGACCTGCGTGAACATTTTCACAGGAACGACAAGCTGATATTGCGTTAGTTGCAAAAATCGTTTGAGGCGTCCGCTTCAGCCGAGCTTGAAAATTCGCCGTACCATAGAAGGTGCACCGTAGGAGCGCTGCTGCATGTCGACATAGTGTGTTTCTTCGTTCACACTTGTCGTTGTAACAAAACAAGAGCTCAGTTTTTATCTACAGTGACATTCGTGGCGCCGTAGGCCGTTTAGCTTGCCAGCAAGCAAGGAATACTCGACAACCTGTGCTTTGAAACAACACAAAAGCTAAAAGCATAAGCGTCGGGTATCTGACCACCGAATATGGGTGGACAGGTGAACACTTCTCACCGCACCTAACCAGAACTCGGAGAACGCATTTAGACTGCCAGTGTGCGAGAAGCATAAGTTTCAAGAAAGAAACAGTTCGTCTCCAAGAACAGAAATTTGCTCGCAATATCCGAAATCATGGGCGGGAATTTGAGAATTCTGTGACAATTGAAGGAAGTGGGCGTTGGAGTGAATTAGTGCCGTATAGGATAAGGTCTCTTCGTGTGTTTATAAGCTGCTTTAAGTAATTTCATAATGGCCCGAGCGGCAATAGATGTACCCCCAGCTGATCGTGCCCTATACAACACCGTCGTGACCCACGCATGTTGACCTCCTCCTCCGCTCCGTGACCCGCATTCGCACCGCGCAGGAGCGCATTCCGGTCTACCTGGTGCTGCTGTTGGTGTGCGGCTACATCTGCTTCGGCGCCACGCTGTTCTCGGTGTGGGAGGACTGGAGCTTCCTGGACGGCGCCTACTTCAGCTTCATCACGCTGAGCACCATCGGGTTCGGCGACATCGTGCCGGGCTCGCACCTGCTCGAGCAGGGCGCCACGTCGGGCAGCGGCCAGGCGAAGCTCATCATCTGCTGCTTCTACCTGGTCTTCGGCCTGGCCATCATCGCCATGGCCTTCAGCCTCGTCCAGGAGGAGGTGGTGCTCAAGTGCAAGGACCTGGTGCGCGCCCTCAAGGCGCTCGCCTCCTCGGACGAGACGGCCACGGCGGCGTCCTAGCCCGCTCAGACGGGCCTAAAGGTACAGCTCGCTGGAGCAGTTGAGTGTTGAAGGTACGGCAGCAGAAAATGAGGGCGAACGCTTGGTCGACTTCTGGTTCTATGTGAGGACGACCTACAGCTTGCAACGCACTAAAGGATGGTTATACCGACGCTGTACGCGGTGGTAAAAAAGTCCCACCCTCACAAAAAAGTTTTAGACAGTCCATAGAGTGTCTATAGACTTCTGTCTATCCCGTCTATAGACTGTCTATAGACAAATCCTAGAGAACAGTCTATAGGCAATACAAATGCCATAGGTATACTCTATAGACAATCTATAGATTTATGGCCATACACTCTTAGTAGACTTTTGTCTAGAGACAGTCTATAGAATATGAATAGACAAAAAGCAATATCTATATAGGAAGTCAATACAGTCAATAAGAAGTCTATAGACTGTCTATAGACCATTTTTATGAGGGCAATTTGGTGTCACTTTATTTTAAAGCGTAGAGAACCTAAATGATTTCATATTTGACCTCCTTAGTGCGCCACTACGGAATACAAGACGATCTAATATTACTGTCTTGCGTTTCTTTTCCTGTACTAGCGTTTCATTTTCGTTGATGAAGTTCGCTGGTAACTGACCGTGATCAAAAAAGAATGCCGTTTCGGGAGCGCCACGGCTCCCTTGTTCACAAGGAGGCAGCCGGCGGATATCCGCATATCTGTAGCACACATAAGCGTGACAGAAGCGCTTCTAAGTGTTACAAAAAGCCGGATACGTCTGCCCGCCGGTTGCCTTATTGTGAGCAAGGAAGCCGTGGCGCTCCCAAAACGTCATTCCTTTTTGATCAGCGAACTTCATTATCCATCATTTTTGACCAGACAGTACGTCGTCAAACCATCGACTGCATCTAGTTCATTCTCGTCTTTATATAAAGTACAGGCACTAGATATAAGGTCGGCAATGGTTTCAGTGACATTAGCACAATTGCTGCTTATTAGCGCTGCTCACGAATCAACACACTTGTTAATATATACTGTTTGATTCGACCTCATCTCTGTGTGTTTGGCTGCTGCGGAAAGTATTTTGACAAGACGAAACTGAGGCTGGCTCAAGGGTCACGATGGAATAGCTAATCTTGTGAATTACGGTTTAGAAAGTAACGTTGATAGAATAGCGCGAACGAGACACAGACGGCGAAGAGGCAAAGACGCACACAAACTTACACATACCGAACAATTGCGGACAAAAGCATTTTTGAGCGAGAAATTGTTCATGAACAAAATTCGTTTCACATAATGTAAGATTTTACTATAACAATCAATATATCCGCTGATCACCCGACGGCAATCTTGCATATTTTTTTCTATTAACGTTTCTGCGATTGTGAAAAGCGTTCCCAATTGGTTTTCTATGGCAGGATTAACTGTTTGATGCGATCGATGGGAAAACTTCAATAGAAAGATTTTAATAAATATAAAAAGAATGGGCTTTCAATTACCTTCAGTATTTCTTTAACAGTATCTTACAGTTTTTCAGTTTTCTAAATGTTTATGCGAGAATGTTGCACATGCTGCGTTTTTGTGCGTCTTTGGCTGTTCGCCGTTCATGTCTCGTTCGCGCAGTTCTTTTTTCCAGTCTATAATGAACCAACCAGCCCGACAAGTTCTACCATACCGATGGCCGCTTGACGCCCCGTAAAGAAAATTAGGGCGAATATTAATTTCTGCTATGCCTACATTATGAAGATTATATAAACTGCATTGTGAGTGAAAGAGGAGATAGGTGATTTTTGGTTGGTTAATTGGAGAGTTGATCCGCGATATAACGCCACGAGTGTTGGTAAAACAGACAACTATTTTCTCTTGTCTGTTTGACAGGACTGTTATACATAAATATGGTCGTTTCACCTTTCACCTCGATCGACCACGACGAGGCGAGAAGCGAGCCCATTTATTAAGCCGTCATTGCCGAATGCAACGCAGTTCTACGCATGTCTACGCAGTTAGGTCTGTGATTGATAACTTCCTGCAGGTTGCCGCCAAGACACACTTCAGAGACATCAATACCCATTATTTATCGGGCAGTTCCGTGTTTCCCTAAGATAGTAGACGTCTGTAATCTTGACAGAAATGACAGAGGACTCTAATTACTATGATTTTCTCAACAGCATGGTTTCTCGCGACCGACTTGTTCTTGCTGTATAACGTGCTGTTCGAGGGAAGCGACGCGGAAGTTCGTAGTTGTGCGTTATATAAAGGAAGTTGCCTTCAAGGTAGGGCTAAAAGTTCTGAATTTACCCGTCTGGATAAACTGCTTGTCACGTATTGCTGGCCTTGGGGCAAAACATTATCAATGGGTGCACAAGCGCTTATATTATGGCACTAGCCCGTGAGAACATTTCGCTCATGACTACGGTCATTTAATTTGTTGATATAAGGAGAAAATAAATTCAGTCTGTCGCTAAAGCGAAGTGGCATACGCTGTTTCTCAGAGCCCATGCATTACACAGAATCGATTACATTGGATGCCAGCTCTAAGCTGTGACGGTTTGGGGCGTCCACTCTCGCTGGGCGAGCTTCGGTCGCTTTAGGTTTTTTTTTTGGCACCGAACAGTAATACATCGTCCCAGTAAAATATTAGTGCTTTGAGCGGATTGCTATGTGTGATCTAGCACGTTTCTGAGGAATGGTGGCTGAGGCATCTAAGAAACGCACAGCACTAATGAAACCCATAGATAAGAAGATTTCAGTTAAGGAAAACAGCTCCGTATAAAAGCAATGTACTGCAAAAGTACATACAATTGGGTTTGTTGAGATGGTAGAATCTTTAGAAACACAGCACTAATGAGTGCGACAAGACACGCAGAAAACTGCAGGTGAGGCGTTGTGTTTTGCCTAGGTCATTATGAATGGCGCGGTGAGTACGTGGCCGCATAAATTACTCCACATTTCATTACCTTTAAAGCGACGGCAGAAGGTAACGCAGCAGACTGGTAAGGGCAAATGCTGTTAACTTTTTAGTATCTATAGCATCGCTGGGGCGTTGACCGTAGTTTTGGTGTCTTAGCGGCAAATCTTAACTTGATCTTTATGCTGTTGCCGTTTTAGGTGCTTTAAAACCCAGCTAATATATTCACCATACCTTTCACCAACTCGGAATGACAAGTTCTCGCAGATATATGTCCTGTTACCTTAAGCCACGATGTTTACTTGCAGGGTTGATTTCTTCGTGACGTTACTGTGCTGACCATAACACAGGCTCGTTATTAGTCGTGATAGTCAAAGCCGGTCTGGGACTAGTCTTCCCTGGCAAAAGCCTCGATGAATCCTAGCGCAGCTTCGTTGCTTATTCAAACAAAGCGTGACATTTTGACTGGAATTCAACCAGTGGTTGTTGCTGTACAGAAGCGAACCACACCACTGCGCATAAGAGAAAGAAAATCCACGCAGTTTAGAACAGTCAAACACGTGAATACCAAAGAGATTGAAATCCAACATGACCCGTGTTTTATTGCCAACAATACGAAGTATACACCATACAATAAGGCCCCGTCAGACATCTCCTTTCTTGACAGTGCGGGCACAGCACTAAGCCAATCTTTTGCGCTAAAGTTGGTCCGGAAAAATGCATTTACACACCGATAACGACTTCGGGTTTGGACAACTGCCACTGGAGTCTGTAACTACGTTTCGGCCTTTGCATTTGCATGAAAGGTGAGGCAGATAGGTACCGAACTGCCGCACTTATCACAGGTAACCATCCGTGCTTCACAGGTGCATACCATCCAGTGGTAAGGTATAAAGGCTCTCGAAAGCGGCAGCTGTGCTACAAGGACACAGATCTAAACATATGACACACTTTCAACAAAGCACCGATTGCAGTGCGACCCGATGCAACTTAAGTAAACAAATAAAGGCTCAACTGAACGTGCTGTCGCATATATAAAGTTGCAGGGACATTTAGTGCCGTGGCTATGGGTGGCTTGCACGCAGTACGCGCAGAAAAAAAAATTAAAAAATCACTACCTCCACGATCACAGGGGAGGAGAAGAAGGTGCAAAAAATATGAGAATGACAAACGGGCTGAAATGCCTAGAGATGCACCAGAGCCGGGGTGTCGTCTGCAGTATTTCTGTAGTTACTGACAAAAGAAGGCGTACGCTGCACGATGATTGACAATTATCGACGGTCTGGTATCACAAAAGTGGTTGGAGCGGCCCGTTACCTTTCGAAATTTCATCTCTAGACTATTGATGTTGGGGTCGCAGATCATCAGAGCATATGCGATTGTCAGTGCTTGACATTACCAAGAATTCGGAAACTTCTAGTTCCCTTAGCTGCCACGCTTGGCGCATGGCTTGGAACATTCAAAAATAGCGCGTTGACATCACACGCGACGTAAGAAAGAAAATGACCGAGGGGGCTGGAGAACAGAACGTGATAGGCCGCTAGGCTTAGCATCACTGGCTGGGAGGTGTCCCGAATTCCTGGTAATGGTATGGCCCATGATGCTCACGCAAGGTTACGGGTAAAGCAAAATCCGTGCAAACTTTTTTACCCTACAACGAACACTGCCGGTGATTCGTGTAGCGTGAAGAGTCACTCAGCAGATGCCTCCTGTAGTTATCTTTTCATTGTCTTTCATCACTACCATATATCGGCACAGTTGCTTGCTAGCGGCCGGATGTTGGCTCATGGGAACCACCACATTATGTGTGGCGAATTATGCTCTTATTATGTAAATGCATTTGACTGAGACCGCCTGCTGTTACCATTTCCCCATTGCACACGAATGCTCGGCTGAATAGAGAGGGAAAACTGTGATACTTGGAATGCTTTAATTTTATTTCTTTTTTTTGCGAAGGCGTTGTACTTTAGCACTAAACAGCGGTCAGCTTTCTGATGGCGTAGGTTTGGATGATAATTTCTACCTTTCTGTTGGAAGAACATTGGTCTGAAAAGTTAGGTGGAAAGGACTAAATCTGATCCGGTATTGCTGTTGATGTGATTAATACAGAACGAGAGAGACCATCATATTTTACATATATGCATACGCCCCTCAGTGCAAAAAAGAAAAGAAAAAAAAACCGTAACGAGCGTTGCTTTTTCGCTGACGCTGGCGGGGTTTAAGAACACTTGAATAACAAAAATTGTAATAATGAACATTTACCACACACTAGTGACGAACTCGTGGAGCTGAAGTGATTGAACTGCACACGAGCTCGGTAAACTGCATTATTCGTCATCAACAGTCACTGATGATCCCTTGCTGCGGACAAAGTCGGGACACAAAAAGGAAGTTTGCAGCCAAAGGGTCGTTTAGAAACGCTAACGTCGAAAATAAACTTCGACAATATTATGCGTTCATGCACATTGCACAAGGGAGAAAATAACAGTCGGGGTATCCAAGCAGTGCAGAGCTCAAATAACTGTATTTGTAGTCCCCATCCATGTACATGATCGTTTGTCTCCCAAAAATATACATGGCCTGACAGAGAATAGCGACATCAAGAACACTGAAACCCGTAAGCTTGCTCGTGCAGACGAGGAACAACATTCTGCATAACAACATATCGTCTCTTCTACAGAGTTCTGCGATCATAGCGGGTGCAAAACTGTGGAGCCAAACCTAGGTTCCTTATGCGGGTAACTTTAGGGAGCTGACAGACAACGTCTCCTCCTATGAGCAAAGGCATATCGGCTATTGGCGGCGTCGTGCAACTTCACAGTCGTCTTGAGCAGTCCACTTTTAATCCTGCAGGTGACGCGACAGTCGGTAAACTTTGACACTCTGCTGCGATTAAGGCGCTCAATTTTGAGACGTTTGGGGGGTTTCGCAGGGGGTATTCTCTAAGAGCTCCGTCTGCTGAAGGCTTGAGGCAGCCGCCATGTTTGTGGAAGCAGCAGCGAATCACTCGCGTTCGACGCAATTCGAGCATGATGTGGGAGACCGATCAAGCGTTGCTTCCCGCAGAACTTGTCCGGCGGCGAAGACAAAGTAGGGGAATGACGTCACGCCGCCGCGTCGCCGAGGGTGGGCGGCACCACCCGGACAGTGTAGGTCAGCTTCTTGCTGCGGTAGGCGCTGAACATGTTGTCGAACTTCAGCACATCTGCGAAAGCCGCACAAAATTTGTGCATTCAGATGTGGACCACAGCAAGAATGCAAGAGGAAGGAGAATCTAAATCTCCCAAATACGAAGCGTATCAGCATAGGCAGAAAAGATTTGCAAATAGGGATATCGATAACTCTAGCTTGACGGGTAAGGCAGTAAAACTAGGCCAAAGAAAGGAAAGCCCTCAGGCTACACCTCAGACTATACGCGGGTAGCTTGATGAGACAGTTTGCAGGTTGAGGCTAAAGAGAGAAAAAGTATCTTGAAAGCACTAGCACACCAGCTACGAAGTTTCTATAGAAGCTTTCCTTTGTAGCCACACGGCTGCACTTGGGCATACTGTAGTGAGTAATCAATCCCTTATTACAAATTTGCTCCATCTTGGGGGGGGGGGGGGGGGGGGATGCCCTTAAAACAACGGATCGAATGCTGGTGGGAAGCGCCGTTTTGTGATGTCCCACAAATATGAGGAATAAGTGAATGGTGGTAAAAAAAAAAAAAAAAAACATCTCGGGGTTAACTAGGGAGCTAGCTTGCTTGCATAATTCAGCAGTGTAGTCGACACATAGTGTTTTTTTTTTAAATACTTACTACATATGTCTTTGTTCTATTCTTGTTCTAAATGTTCGTTAGATACTGATAGTATACTATAACGCTTTCAAAAACGTGTTTTCTTGGTAGGTAAATGAATGTATTGAGACCCAGTGTGTGCACTCCTTTCTAGAGCATTTCACTTAATGCAGGTGAAAATGCGCGTTTCAGAGAAATACAGGTGTGTCTGGTGCCTTCCTTTGGTAAGCGAAATTCGAATGAAAAAATATTGCGTCAAACTGTGGGACACTTAAAGCGCATACAACCTGTTGAGAGAGAAAGCAAGTGCCTGTCATTGCACACACGAATATTCCATGAGTGCAGTTTATTTTTTTTTTTGTTGTTGTTGTGGCTGGCATTCGAAGATGCCAGTACGGAGGCCTGCGGCTTTCTCGTGCTCTGAGTCATCATCATCATCAACAACCTGACTACTCCCACTGCAGGGCAAAGGCCTCTCCCATGTCTCTCCAATTAACCCTGTCCTTGGCCAGTTGCGGCCACCGCATCCCCGCAAACTTCTTAATCTCATCCGCCCACCTGCCTTTCTGCCGTCCCCTGCTACGTTTGCTTTCTCTTGGAATCCACTCCGTTACCCTTAAGGACCAGCGGTTATCTTGCCTTCGCATTACATGCCCTGCCCAAGCGCATTTCTTCTTGATTTCGACTAGGATGTCATCAACCCGCGTTTTTTCCGTCACCCACTAAGCCCGCTTCCGATCTCTTAGCGTTACACCTATCATTTTTCTTTACATAGCTCGCTGCATTGTCCTTAACTTCCTTGGCAGCTTTACCAGCCAGCCCACGGCATCGTGTATTCACGACGCCAGTAAAGTCGCTACTCTTATTGCCACACAGCTTAGAAGCTTAGCACGTGAGCTGCCCCTGACCCAATTGCGAACCCCACGTACAGGTTCCGGGCTCCTGGCAGAGGAGGCTCCCTTCCCTCGACTTGAGGTGCGAGTCCTCGCGCTGCCACGGCAGCACCGTCACCTCCTCGCTGGGGGCGGCGTCGGCGGCCGGCAGGCGCACCACGGTGAAGCCGATGTCGTGGTCCTCGGTCTCGTACTCCCAGCAGAGGCGGGAGCCAGCCTGCGTCACCGACACGGGCACCTCGTGGCAGCTGCGTCTGTCCACGCACACGGTGGCCGCCGCCGAGCCGCCCTGGTCGCCGTTGATGAGCGCGCTGCTGCGCCGCCGGTAGTCGGCCTCCGTGATGGGCCGGGCGATGGTGATCTGCGCCCACGGTCGAGCCAAAGACGGTGCGCGTTTTGGTTTGCTATTGACAAGGTGTGCCAAAGTGCGTAGTTTTGTTGGTATGTACATCGCTACGCCGAAACTATGTGCTGGAAAGAGGAGGATGCTTGATGGACCACGACAGAGCCTCGGTTCTTCCTGCACCGAGAAGACGCATGGTGCGCGGCTATGCGGAGACAACGGGAGGCGATGTTGGCAGAGCCGAACGGTGTGACCATTGTAACTGTGTGTCACTGTTTTCAGACTGCTGTCATAGTATACAGCTCCCGAATGACGGCAACCCTTTTGTTTTATTCCTTGAAAACAAAAAAGGAAAGCGCAGACAGGAGGCGTGAACAGCGGGTGGGTGGTTATCCGCGGCTACTTTGCAGCGCGTCTACTTCGGGGGATCATTGAAATATAGAAACAGCTGCCATCGACTATCGCCACTGTAGTAGCTTTTACAGCTGGTGGCGTGTTCCCGTTTAGTCTTTCAGGGTACGCCCTCTGAGGTGTTTGACTTATGGATCGAGGACATTTTCGCCGTGCAATTAAGTTTATTGTTTTGTACACCCAAAACAAAAATTCATGTTACTGATCAAGATAAATTTCGATAATCGATGCGTTGCTGTAGAAAGTGATGTCTTGCGAGGGCACCGCGCCTGCCCACTGCAACATTGCTGTTGCTTTACGCCTGGGTGGCCTGACGCGGCGCCGGTATTTTAATAATCTTGTTGAAACCACGTCCTCTTAAAGAAGGTCATGTTACACGCTGACATTTTTAATCTGCCAAGAAAAATGAAGGCTTCTACAGCTACTTTGGGCCGGCAGAAAGTTGAGCGGAATCTGATGAGCCACTCTCAAGCGCCGTCGACAAAAGCTGCATCACAGCGGTGGCGTCATATGGTCTAAAGACGGTGTTACATCGACCTGCAGTACTTCATAAAGCGGTGTTCTCGTTAGCAAGCATATGAGGTCTATCACCATAAGAATGAGACGTTCAGTGCAGGTCATCGCGGGGGCATTTCCATCCGTAGATGAAGTAACTATACAGCTGCGTACCAGCTTCCGGTTTGTGCGCTAGGCCTGCAACTTGACACGATGACCCCTACAATCGATCGCCACGCTATCAAGGTTCCCGCCTCAACTAGCACCACTGTGTGGCTCAGGAGATAAACACTCCTGCGCTCTAACCGAAGATAAAATGATGCGTTGCAGAGAAACTCGGAACAACCCTTTGCGCACCTAATCATCGCAGTCGGCCTTATTGTCGCCAGACTGCCGCTAGCAAGGCTTTCATAGTCAGTCAGTGCTGGCGCAATCCAAGCTCCTGCTGCAGTTCTGCATTATGTTTTTCGCAAATGGAATTGGAGAAATTCCGAATGTTACCAAAACTCAGCGAATGCTGAGTATAGTCCGGCCGTGCTCGCAATATTGCACCAAGGTGTACGGTGGACACCAAAGGGAAGAAAATTACGCACACTGCGCTACACGCCATGATGCGAATCAATTCCAAGATAGTTTAGTGCTAAGGATGCTCGTCTTTGACACCTTTCTCAGATAGGATTACAACTGCTAAGCGTTGGAATACGAACCAATGCGTCAGCAGTTATGCATCCCCATTAAGCGTCTTTCACGGTATTTTGTCTTCGACTGGAGTGCCTCCAACGTGGCAAATATGTATTGCGTTGTGCGCATGCGTGGTGAGGGAGTACGCTAAGTGCGTCCGCTTACTGTCGACTCTGTGCTCTTAGCTTACGCAGCTCTGCCTAAATGATAATTTCTGCATTTATGTTCTGAATAGGTAACATCAACCTACAAATCTACTTCCACACTTCACAAATGAGCATGCATGAGCTTGCCAACAACAGCTAAAGGGCGAAAGCAATGGATATCACAAAATCTAGAATTCACTGTTTCAATTCACTGCTTCGTCGCTCTGTGCTGCGTTTTGTGCCTGTCTTGAAGTTTTAAGAGTGAATGATCGTTGTGCGTATTTAAAGTTTGCAAGTTGTGTCTGTGTTAAGCTTCTTGTCTTGCTGAAATTATGCACATATCTACTCTTGCCGCTGATAGGAATGTAGCCGTACTGTTAATGTCTTCAGATAGTTATTGATCTGATTGTTATCCAAAACAGGTACTCGCTGGTACCGTTGTTACTGTTAATGAAAATACTGTTGGTTGCCAAATGAACGGAGATATAAAGCAATTTAGAAGTACCACGCTTCAGCAGAACACATGGTTATGAGCTGGAACATAAGTAGCGCATATCTGCCAAAGTTTACAGCAGCAATAATTAGCTGTAGAAGCGTATGCTTAGAGAACAAAGCCTATGGCTGTGAAACATTAGCCAATTTACCATTGCAACCAATGCCAAGCCTCTGTGCCTACCTTTACTAGGAAAGCTTGTACATATATCTAATGCAGAGTATAGTATTTTGTCTTTTAACGCTGTACTTGTTCTTCTGCATGGTGCTTTTCCTAGACGCCAAAAACGCATCTAGAGGTCGGTTTTTCTATGAGCATATTTATTTCAGTGTGGTTTGAAAGGGTTGGGAGGTGCAGGTGCAAGTAAATGTCAACATGGAATCATGACTAGCAGGTTTAAATGTAGATGACAGTAGAGGAGAGCACTTTAAGCCGCAAAAGGTGTGTGTGTGCGCGTTTGGAATAGAAACAAGAAAGATTTGTGAGATAACACGAGTCTTTGCATGAGTGGACACCCATGTTCCACAGGGAAGTTCGAATGTTAGTGGTGCCTCAGCTCATAGTCTCCCCATCTTTCACGGCTATGACCATACGCTGCAATTCCCCTTCCCCAAATTCTTCGCCTGCAGAGCCAAAACGTCTGTGTGAATCTTTGTGTTCGCATAGGACTCGGGAGGTTACGCTCATGCCACAGTGTCCGCTTCCCAGTCTGAGAAGTGACGAGCATACTCATGTAAGACACAAACTGAGTCAATAAACTGTTTTGTTGGGTCCAATGATTTGTCGGAATATTTGCGCAACCTCCGCAGCCAGGTTTTCGTCGCTGGCTTCAACGAAGCGCCTTTTAGCCGTGTTGCAACCTGCGTGGACCTAATTACAGACAGCTGCACAAGTGAGCTGCGTACTCTTCTTCATCCACTTGTTTGGCGCATGATGACCTTAGCTGTATATGTGCCATAAAACCCAGCACAACATAACAGCACATAACCCAGCACAACATGAATAAATTTAGTTGTAAGTCAGCGCTGTGTGTGTCTTTTCTATCTGTGTCCCTGTCTTCTGCGCTGTTTTAAATAAACATAACAGTGTTCTTAATCCAACGCTCCTAGTCTGTAGCATCCGCCGCGCTGCACGGAAATGGGAGGTTTTGTATAGCACGGAACGGTGTCAGCTGTTGCTTTTATGCGAAGCATACTACTTTAGCTACCACTTCAGCCCTTCACCGTGGTTATGCGCCTCCAAATCACGTGATACATGATGTCACACCACGTGACACGATGACGTCACGACAGTAGAGAAACGGGAGCCCACCGCGCGCCGTCGCTGTGGTTGTGCGCCTCCAAATCACGTGATACATGACGTCAGACCCCGTGACACGATGACGTCACGACAGTGGAGAAAATGACGTCACACCACGTGACACGATGACGTCACGACACTGGAGAAACGGGGGCCCACCTCGCGCCGTCGCTGTGGTTGTGCGCCTCCAAATCACGTGACACGATGATGCCACACCACGTGACACGATGACGTCACGGCAGTGGAGAAACGGGGGCCCACCTCGCGCCGTCGCTGTGGTTGTGCGCCTCCAAATCACGTGATACATGACGTCACACCACGTGACACGATGACGTCACGCCAGTGGAGAAACGGGGGCCCACCTCGCGCCGTCGCTGTGGTTGTGCGCCTCCAAATCACGTGATACATGACGTCACGCCACGTGACACGATGACTTCACGACAGTGGAGAAACGGGGGCCCACCTCGCGCCGTCGCTGTGGTCGTGCGCCTCCAAATTACGCGACACGATGATGCTTCGCATTCTCCAGGCTTAACCAAGTTAAGCCTCAGCCATTTTTTCGATGATATTTCTCATTGTCTTGCTTTGCAACCTAAGAAGGCGGAATAAAGCACCGCGCTATAAAGTGCAGCTTTAATATCTGCGTTTTCTTCACGCCTGCAAGTAGCCCTTATCGAGTGAGCAAAGGTGTCCGCGCCAGGCTTCAGATTAAATTTTAGCAGCAGTTCTTTCGGGAAGGCCATTAAATCAGCCTTAACTTTCCCTCGCCATTGTCACTTCGCAAAGGCCATGCATAAGTGATAACCTCAGTGGAATAACTTCTGTCGCATAGTAAGCATTGCAATATCTGCTTGCAGCTGTGTGTGTTAATAAGTGTTGTAATATTGCTTTGTTTGAAGGCCGACGTAACAGAGCTCATCTTGAGCTCCAAGGCGCTGCACAGCAGAGTACTGAACCCGATACCCCACTGCAGCTGCGCTCATGGCCCGTTGCTTGTACGTCTCAGGGTGGGAGCCTGGGTGAATTCGTACTTGACGCCCGTTTTGCAACACCGGTAAAAAAAAGGACGAAGGGGAAGGGAGAGGCTGACACGACAACGTACTAAGGTGGCACTTTGGGCTACTTAGTGTAAAACAGCGAAGAGAGACAAGACACAGTCTTTTACTGTGCCTCGCTGTGTCCTGTCTCCCCCCTTCGCTACGACAACGCAGGATGGAGTGTGATTGATGGGTAAAGAGTTTTGGTACTTTAACCGAAAGTTCTAGATTTACAGAGCAGTCGGCTAGCGCAGGACAGTCGTGCAATGGCTATAGTACATTAGTGCATGCTGCGCTTCTAACTGGCACCTGTAAGGCGTGAGACGAGGTGCACTATTCAGCAGTTTTTATGTGGAAATAACAGGTTTAAGCGAAATGTTGCATGACAACTTCCTTTTCTTGACTCTGTCTGTTTCACAGCGACAGGTCTTGAGTGCCACAACTCCCGAGATCGCATCGGCTTCGGCGGTGGCGCCCTCTAAGAAGTGACAAGGGCGCAAACGATGGGACATTACCATGAGCTTGCCATTCTACGCTACTAGAAGCGTTTCCGACTGCCGACCTCACTATACATTCCAGCTATGCACCAGATGTCGCTGAACATCGCGTCACATTGCCGAAAACGCATTGAGAAGTTTTTTCGTTGTCGTTTAATTATGCGACAGTCTTAGACTCTGCCTTGTAATGATGGTTCATTTTCTCCTCAGCACATCGCCTAAGTGCTGTCAGACACACCCGTGGCTCTCTGTGCTCAATCTACCATGACGGGATAAGGAATTTCATGACAATAGGCACTGCGTCCTATTTGGAGTGGACTGCTAGACAAGGTACGGCGATCGCTTTAAGTGCAGCGCCACGGAGCGGAGGCACAAAGGAAGCGAGACACTCAGAGTGCCTAGAAAGAAAGCAAAATGATGAGTATGGAATCACTGAAGCAGAAGATCCTATATGTGCCTTGCGCCACAAATGTGGTGCACCAGTGAGTGACTACAGTGCAGAACATTGCACGTCGGGCGTACTGTAAGAGTTGGCGGTGCGAACAGAGCATAAAAAGAAAAATGGAAATAAAAGATAGGTACTCGCAGGTGCGCTGCGCTAGATGTGGTGGCACGCCTTTGTTCCAAGTAATCAGTCATTACACATACAACGCGGCAAGGAGTAGTTAAAGAGGCATTAGCCGCATATAAAAGTGCTTTAGTCGGTTATATCAGACCCGTTTAACGCGAGATAGATTTTATTAGAGTGCATTCCCACGATAAACACCTATTAAGACATGGGCGATCTGACAAGTTGCATCTTAATGCTTTTCCGTATTTTCGTCGTGTTGTGTTGCGTCTTTCATTGCTTTTCTTATAGACATATTTTATATGGACGTTGTGTGTCGTCGCGAAAAGGGTCGCAGTGTTGCTGATGGGCCCCAGTGATGATCTGCACAGGCGTTTTTTTTTTTAGAATTTGTTTTTTTTTCCTCTGCTGGCTCGTTCTCTTTCTTAAATCTCGCAAGTCGCGCATAAAAGTGTATCCGTGAACTGAAACCTTCGCTTACGAATGACAGCAGCGCTCTCTGTGCGTCAACTAGTTCGCCTTTGTGCTCGTTAGTCTTTGAAGGAAAGTCGAGTCCGAATAAAGGCAGTTAAAGGCAGGAGTAGAACAGCGAGAGCAGCAAAAGGTGCCTCGCTGACGACTCACGGACGACGAGCAGTAGGGGTCGCCGGTGTTTTCGTCGACACAGGTGCCTCCCCATGCAACGGGCAGCTGGTCGGCGTCCACGTACTTCAGGAGCTCGTCCTTCCAGTTGTCGCCTACACGCAGCCCCACGAAGCAGGTTCATTTGCCGGTTATTGAAACCGTAACGACATATGTCAAGCAACGGACGATTTAATGGAGTACACATAGTATGCACCCCCCCCCCCCCCCTTCCCAGCACGCACACACAAAGAGAGAGAGACACTAATAGCGACAAAAAATGACTGCCGCGCATCACCTTATCTTTCTTTGAAATCTGGCCTTGCTCCCGGTGCGTTTTTTCGCCCGATAGTCTACTGGACCACCCGTTTCCCCTCTAAGTAAAAGAAAAATGGTTATTTTACTGATAATTTGTTTCCACGCCAAAATGAACGCGTGTGTTTATCGGTTTTTAACTGTTAGGTCACGATAAGACAGTGTTTCGTCCCAGTCTAATATCACTGTGACAGCGTTTGGAGGGTTCAACCAGCACCCCACGCTGGCTCGGTGCCAGATATGAGAGGAGTTGCAGCCTAAGTACATAATTTTGTGGTCCTGGTACTGCTGGCGAAAGCGCTGAGAGAAGTGGGCTTCGCACACGTGTCTGGCAATGTTGAGCGATTACTATCGAGAAACAAGCTCAACGCTGTTCATTATTAACGCCGTCCGCTCGCTCTTAGTGATGGGGTTGTACGTGGTAGTACGCAAGCGGCACTTGCCTTTTCCCAGGACGTGGACCTTCTGGAGGGTGTTGCCGGTGAGCAGGGGCTTGATCAGGTTGAACAGGACCGAGAACAGGGATGGAACTGGGGAAGGACACAAGCAAAAGAGAGAGAGAGAGGGATTCATTCATTGAGGTTGTCACAACGTGGGCACACCACATTTCCGTCATCTCAGCACATAATGGTCATTTTTGACATCGCGAGTATTATACGGAACGCTATATGAGCGACAAGGAGCCACATTTTGAGAAATGTAGGCCGCAACTTTTTTTTTTTTGTAGCGAGAGCTGCATTACCCGCAGTCTCACCGTTTCGAAAGCTGTGGGTTTCGGCGCCACTTGTGCGCATGCGCGAGGAGCCCAGTGACGTCACAGCCGCGCAGCTGGTGCGCCGCTCGCCTCCGACCGAGAGATGATGTTGACGCGGCGGTGGTGTAACCAGGTATATACCGTACCTCTCGCTACATATATCCTCGCATAGCTGAGCTAAGCCACCGCTATTTTTTTATAAATTAAACGACGTTCAGCTCCTACGCACGCGGTAGCGCTGGTTACACACGCCGGCAAAAAGAACAGAACAATGGCTGTGCGCCTAACTCATGGGTTTATGAACTGCAGTTGACGAAATTCCGTTTAAATATGAACAAGGTTACTTTGCGACACCTAAAACGTCATTTAACCCCTCTCCCTCTTCCTGAAAAAAAAAAAACAAGTGAAGGAAACGAATAACTTCTTTTTTGCTCGTCTAAACTATTATTTGTTGCTCCCATAGCAGGAGCCCGTACTGTAGAAGTCCAAGAAGAAAGCGAAAAATAAAAAAAGGCCTCACGGTTGCCAAAGGTATCGTTTGAATAACTGACTGTTTATCCGTGGTAAACATAAAATAGCGTGCTGTGTTCTTTTCCGTATCAGCAAGACAAAGTTTATCAGGCATCAGGTATTTCAAGTTCTCTGCACAACACGGCCGCGCAGAAATCAGAACATAAAGTTTCTAATAACTGCGTGTTCGTGTAGAACTGGTGACACAGCGATGAAAGTTTTCTCGACGAAGAACTCAGACTTTTTCGGTGTTAACAAGCACTACATATTCCTACAAGCGCAGTCACAGGATGACTTTTCTGATGCGCAAGACGCCACATACGGCGCGCGAAGGCTTTTATTTGACGTTTTACACCGATTAACCAGCACGTTTACAAAGTTGTGAATGCAGTCCGCTAGATGCAGTCTCGCATATGTGTGAGTATCTTAGTTCAGTCTCCACTGCTGCCTCCATTGGTCCGTGCGAAGATACACTCTTCAAGAAGCCCCATTCAACAGGTACAGCTTCGGGCTTGAAGCGGGCCGAGGCCCGATTTAAGCGCCTCATTAACTGCGCGCTGAACTCTTCGTATTAGCTCACTGTGAGAAGGCATCGCAGGCCTCATTTAATGCAAGCCAACGTCAGCGTCCTTCTCGTTATCCTCTACAAGCATATCTGTTCAGACGATCAGAATTAAAAAAAAATATCTACACAGTACGTGTAGTCCGGATTGCAGCCGGCTTTGATAGCTTCTGTGGGTAGGCGAGGATCATTGGAACTGAATGCAAAGCTTGCCTATATTTTCCCGCTTTTATTTTTCCTGCCAGACGCAAGTAGCCCTGGTGACCTTGACCTCGCGTTTCGAACAGCGAGGAGCGACGCGACCGGTAAAACCTCGCGCGCGCCCCTGGCGGGGAATCCGCCCCGCTCGATGATTCTGTTTACGAGTCGGCGGTGGCGACGGCGCCGTATCACTGCATGCATAAACAGGGCCACGCTCGACGCAGACGCACTTCATGGTCGCCGACGACGTCTCACTGCGCGACTTCCATGACGTGTGTGACTTTGAGGCAATTCCCGCACCCGCCTCGAGTTGTGCGAGCGTGTGGAGGGAAGGTGGAACATGGCCAAGACTGGGCGCGTCTCGTTCAGGAATCGTTCTCGATAGCGTCGGTAGATGAAGGCAGTCGAGCCTTATTATCCGTTGCCCGACTGGTTAAAACTGATCGGGTATAGTTAGGGGTGGTGGAGCTTTTTTGTTTTGCCCTTTATCGCGGCAGCGAATGGCTTTCTTTCCTCCCAAAGCGTTGTCTGAGAAATGACGTCATGGAAATGGACGCTATTCGCACTGCTCAAAGGAGATTGTTGTGGTTTTTGAGAAGATATCCTTGAAGACGCCATGCAGTTTGTAAATGACTCGTAGGCTAGTGGCGTAGCAAGATTGTTTCTCCTTTTTGGCCAAAGTACGGGAACCTGACCTGTGTCTGGCATATGCGAGCTGCGAAGCTTTTCCGAAAAGGCATAGCCAAGGTCTGCGTCTTTTAAGGTCGACTTTATGTGTTTACCGTTCTAAAAATAAAGGAATATTTCCGAGGACAAATAGGATTGCTGTTCGTGCATACAGGCGCAAAATAAGGCAAGATAGGGCTTTGAAAAAGTGTGCACATGAGCGAAATGTGCGCCGTGTCGATGGTGGCTGAGTGTAGGGAGGGTGACGAGAGAAGGAAAGGGCGCCGTTTGTGCGTAGCCGGACAGTTTAAGGGACGGAGGGGCCCAGATTTGTTTTCACACTCCTGACACTGCGCAGCGTAATCCTAATGATTCGGAGAATGAGCGCAATGATTAACATTTAATTTCCATTTCTCTTGTTTGTGCGCATGTGTGTGTGTGTGTGTGTGTGTGTGTGTGTGTGTGTGTGTGTGTGTGTGTGTGTGTGTGTGTGTGTGTGTGTGTGTGTGTGTGTGTGTGTGTGTGTTGGGGAGAGGGGGAGTCAGCGATTGTTGCGCCAGCTTTGGGTTGAGAAATGAGCTAAATGACTCTGAAGTTGCCTAGCGCTACAAATTGTCTTGGTCAAATCCATGTCGTATGCGCAGTAAATGAGATAAGTCTGCTACGCCCATAGAGGACGCGGATGCCTCTTAAAAGGCCAACGCTCGAAATTCAAGAAATGGCTAACAAGGCGGAAGTTCGCCACTGGCGCTGTTTGGAAACTCGAACCGGTTGCCTCATGTGTGGCAAGTTAGGCCTTCGACCCACTCTTATCTGGTTGTCACGAACGCCAGCATTAATCAAGAAATATAGCTCCCAGGAATGGTAACATCGGTTCATGAATGGGTTCATGAATGGTAGCTTACCAATATCCCTGAAGAGAAAAGTATACAACAGCTGTATCCTACCGGTACTCACCTATGGGGCAGAAACGTGGAGGCTAACAAAGAGGGTTCAGCTTAAGTTAAGAACAACGCAGCGAGCTATGGAAAGGAAAATGATAGGTGTAACGTTAAGAGATCGGAAGAGGGCGGAGTGGGTGAGGGAACAAACGCGGGTTAATGACATCCTAGTTGAAATCAAGAGGAAGAAATGGGCTTGGGCAGGGCATGTAATGCGAAGGGAAAATAACCGCTGGTCCTTAAGGGTAACGGAGTGGATTCCAAGAGAAAGCAAACGTAGCAGGGGTCGGCAGAAAGTTAGCTGGGTGGATCAGACTAAGAAGTTTCCGGGAATATGGTGGCCGCAGCTGTCAAAGGAAAGGCGTAATTGGAGAGACATGGGAGCGGCCTTTGCCCTGCAGTGGGTGTAGTCAGGCTGATGAAGAAAGTTACCACGACAGTCTGTCGGAATGAATCAGGCTTTTCCCCCTGTATAGCTGTGTGCAAAGAGATAACGGTCTCGCGGAGAGAGGACGAAGTTTCCACGCTTTTCTAATGTATTTACCAACGCTGCGCCGAGTGCCACAGCCAGAATATGACCCGAGGAGTCGGCTTCATGAAACTCTATAGCCGCCATTTCAGACTGGCTATTTATCATTCCAAAGCCAGGAGAAAATAAACAAACGAAGCTGCGATAATTCTGCTAACGTAGACCACACTATAAAAAAAGTGTATACACCTTGCCTGGATAGTTTGCAGTTGATTGGTGAAACTGCCGTAAACGGTCAAATTATGCCACTTGACAAATTATATCAATTTGACTTATCACAAAGAACAAAGTTAGGTGTGACCAAGTCCAGCGCCATTCTGTCTACATCTTCTTTTGCGGTCGGTCACGTGCTTTCGACCTTTTTTCGTACGTCAGCTATACTTCACATTGTGTTGCATTGCGTGGTATTACCCGGCTAATGGCAGAAGGAAAAAAGTTTAAAGAAGTTGCCAGTTGGAGGGGGGAAAGGGAATTGAAGCGGAGCGCTGCACAAGATCAGGCGAAACGATAAAAGCGGACTTAGCAAACCGGTCGCAAACGCAACCGCATAGCGGGCAACGATGCCCGCCACCATCATCACCACTGTCGTCGTCAACGTCGACGTCATCGGTTTTACGTCTACAGCAGGACAAAGACCTCTCCCAATAATCTCCCATCAATCGCTTCCTGGGCCATTCCTGGCCACCCACTCCCGGCAGATCTTTTACTGGCGAATCTTCAGCGAACTCTCTGCTGCCTCGACCGCACTTTAATTGCCTAAAAATGCGCTCTCCTACACAAACGTACCACTCGTAATCTGTATTTTCTTCGTAGCTGGGTAAATAAAATATGCTGCTCGCTCTCTATTTAACAACGTTGTCCTCGCCACTTTCCTCTCAATAGCTTCATGCACTTTCCTCGGTCTTATCTAGAAGAAACGTGCCGACGAACCACCTCTAGCTTGCGGCTCCTTCCTTTCCTATATATGCTTGTTTGGGTCTAAAAGAAGACGTCATCATTCGTCAAGGAATCGAATTTGAAGCCTTTTTGTTGATCTTTAATTTTCAGATCCCTAGGCGATGCAACCGTTATACACTTTTTTTTTTGTATTTTGGACTCTAAGAGGTGGTTATTTTTCAGGTAACTCAAGCCGCCAGTCCAGCTAGCCACGATACAGGTAGATTTTATTTTAATCAATTTTCAACACGCAACTTATCGTGATGCAGAAAAAATATGAAAAAAAAAACTGATGGAGGAATGAGCAAAGCCGTGCTTGAAGCAGCTGGCTCAGCGAATGCATAATTACTACTGGCGTGCACTTGCACCCGGCCTAACAGTTGCCAAGGGAAAGAGGATGCACGTGACTTTAGTGCATAGCTCTCTTTAGGAAACGCTGTGGGGGAAAACAGCACAGCTTTAGCCGCATCGCCGTATGTGAATGTTAAATTATCCCTTTGTTAAACAGAGTAACCTCAACTTGGGGACTTCCCTCATACGAATTGTTCTAAAGCCACTTATTTGATCCATCGTGTTACAGCATTTTCTTCGCGAGACCTGCTCTCACTATCATATTGTGTGCAAACGCCCTTACAACCTCCTGCGACTGACGGTATACGCTGGCACTCTGCCTCAAGGGTGCAACGTGGAGTAAAATAAAAAAAAGTTCAGAGCAGGAGATATGCTTACCGTTGATGACGAAGGCTTGATGTAACCGCTCAGGATAGTTGGCCTCGTACATTCGAATGAACGCAGACACAGCGCTCACAGCTGGAAGGGTAAGGGAAGACGTTCAGGTCTTCGGACAACCTAAGTAGAGCACATTCCCTGAAAACACGACTGCTGCGATCCCGTGTCCGCGGCGATAAAAATTCTGAAGAACGTGAACGATTTTTCGGCACGCCTGTGTGTAGGCCTGCAGTGAACGCCAGTTCAGTTATATGAAGCTAAATTTAATTTGCCAGGCGCGATTCCAAAGCATCGTGGTAAGCATGGTGCTACAAGCAGCCTTACCTGTAAGGTGACCTCATTGAAAATTATTTCGTTGAAGTATTTATGCACCTTGTGAAATACTACAACAGCCACGCCGTTTGTGAAATGAACACTCACAAAGATGGTTAAATTAGAGCGACAATTAACTGCAGTTATCGGGTGAAGATTTACGCGTTGGGAGGATAGATTTCCATGACTGAGAGCGATGTGGCTTATGTGCGCTTTGCGCGTCACGTTATTCAGCGGCTTACCTATGCACGTACGGAGCAGTTTCGTACCGTTATGTCACGCTACCCTTTGTCCGCGCAAGAACGTAGAATATCGGTAAGGCGTTTAGGATTAACATTAATACGCCATATTTCGACAATTTTTGCCATAGGTTACAAGCCTCGCACTGAAACAGATTATTCACAACCCAAAACGACTCCAGCCGAAGCTGAGTTAAATTACTATAGTCGGCCAATGTCGTCGGCCTACTCTGATGGCCCTTGTGACAAAGCAGGGAGTGGTAGATGAAAGCGGAGTCCCCTCCTTCCATGGGATAGTCCCCTCGCTGCATTGTCAAACCCCTCCTAGCATTATCACACGAGCAGGCTGATGAGAATCGGCCGACGCCATTGGCTGGAAGGGCGTCCTTTGACGGTGAAAAGCCGCTTCGTTCTTGAGTTGTATCGACTATAGTAAAATATCTGGTTGGCGTGGGAGAAAAGGAGATGACCTGAAACTTAATTGAGCACTGGAGAGAGAGCTCCGTTACCTACGGGAATGAAATCCGATCGATTTGATTCGAAAAATGCCACGCATTGGCTGTGAAGCTAATACCAGTGCAACATGTTCTACATTGCAGACGCTTAATTTGCCTAGCTACTAAAAAAAAAAAAATGTCGCTTTAGTTTTTTTTTTTCCCAAAGTCAAATCCACTGCTTGCCTTCGGCGGTGAGGGCTTGCAGCATAGAGAAGTTGTCGAAGTCGAAGATCACTGTCTGTGTCTCAACCACTCTTCCGAGCTGCAAAAAAAACAAAACAGTCTTTGTTAAAACTTTCGCGCCGTGCCGTTTACCGCGCCAGCGAAGAAGGCCGCTGGCAGAGAACCACGGGCTAGGATGCACACATTAAAACCCCTTTTTTTGCAACCTGTCCTAGACCTCAATCTTTGGGCGCCTACTCGTGGCCAATCATACGCCGCTGCTGTTTAGATTTGTAATCATTTCTTTCAACTTGGCAAGGTTTATCGGAAACACGGATTCACACACTTACTCCTAAATCCCGGAGGTCTCGCCGCAGCGCAAGCGAAACGCATGATGCGTGTGAAGGAAGCGTACGCGGTCCGTGTTAGGATGCATGAATCGCGCGTCCGCTTGCGCGTGGCGGAAGACGGCAACGCACTTTACAAGACACACGAACAGCGGAAAGAAGCTCGCCGAGACTGCTTAATGCAACGCGAAAGGCAGCGTCACGGTCTCCGCGTCTGCACGTGGCCTGAGGAATGAGGATTAGTAGGAGGCTCACTGATGACGCCGGGAAGGTGATTGAGGAAAGTGGATGAGCAACCTTCCGGGGAGTGCTTGGCCGAGGCGGCATTCTTCACGACCCGCCGTGACACTGTAGTAGCTAAGGTGATAATCGGCTGTCTAGCCTGCGGACGTGAGTTGAATTTAAAGGATTTGTTAGGTTACTTATTCATCATTTAAAAAGTTGACTGCTTGATTGATGCATGGAGCGACCAATTGCTTGGTTAACGGACTCACCGAGTGACTGACTGAATGATTGACTGACTGACTGACTGACTAACTGATTGATTGACTGATTGATTGATTGATTGATGGATTGATTGATCGATTGATTGATTGGAAGACTGATAGATATAGCCCTCTATCTACAATGTTTCTCCAAGGTCGGTGTATGGAGGACCGTCGTTGTCGACCATGTTCATCATTCTTACTCTGCTCATTTGATGGGCGTACCAAGTGAGACTTCATCTCTCAAACAGTGCCATCTGCGTGCGCAACAAAGTGACGTCACAAGGCACACGATGACGCATGAACTGTTTAGCTTAAACAACAGGCTACACGGGCGTGGCATCCATTTTGCAGCTTCGGCGCTCTTTCCGACTGTGCCAAGACCTTGTTGCTGCACGCTCGACCGTGACGACTACGATAGGGAAGCTGCGGAAAGCTAATAGCGAACGAAGCCAGCAGAAGGTTAGTTTGGGGTAGCTGTTGCACAGGCGCAACCAACAGAAGACGGCGCGAACAGACAGGGACAAAGGAAGGAAATACACATGCCGCAAGGGGCGTCTTCCACGGGGAGGCAACTCTCTCTCACTCCGCTTTTAACAGTGACAATCATGCAGTGATTGGGCTGAGGCAGACAAATTTTTTTATTGATCGTTAGTGGCGAATTCGTATGCGGGGGGCCGAGGCCCCGTCAAGCGACGTTAAGATTCGTGCCCCTCCCCATCTTAGGTGTGTTCTATGACCATAGGGGCATGAAGGAGCGCTACCTCTGTCACCTCATCCATGCCTTCGTCCTCAGTCGTGTGCTGTACACTACCCCATACCTAGAAATATCCAAACACGAGATCAATGCTTTGGATGCCTTGATCCGCATTCAAGATAGCACTTCGTCTTCCCCTCAACACAACCGCAGACCGATTACTAAGCCTGCGACTCCCTCAACACGATCGGGGAACCCGTGGAGGCCCACCGACAGCCCCAATACACCAGACTAACACAAACCTCCACAGGCCGGAATATCTAATCCTGGACTTCATCGGGATCAGAATACCGGCCAACGACCCAAACCTCCTCGCCATCCCTCGACCCCTTCACCGGATCCTACTCAACAAGCCGCTCCCGAGGAATATGCACCCGTCCCACCTTTAGCAGCGCCGCAGAGCCCGTGCGAAGGCCGGACGCCGTTTGGGCGGACGCTGCCTGCACGGGTGATGAAGCGACAACAGATGTGGGGGTCTCCTCTTCACCTACCCTCCTCACATTACCCTCCCCCTCCCACAGGCACTTCCCCAGAGGTGGCAGAGGAAGCCGCCATTGCACTTGCTATCACCCGCACGGAACCCCGGTACATTTTAGCTGACTCCAAAACTGCGATTATAAATTTTGCGCTAGTCCGAGTCCATGTCTCCGTTTGGCATACTGGACTCGCCCGATGCACCCCCACCCCGCCAAGTGGAGCTGATAAGGGTGCCTACGCACTCCGGGAATCCCGGAAACGAGGCCGCCAACCTTTTAGCCAGAGGTTCTTTAAACCGGGCTCTGGTTGCCTCTGATCCAGGATTCACGGAGTAGCACATGCACTCATTCAGCGAGCTGACGCAGGCCTACAGAGCCTCGCGCCAACTCTACCCGCCGCCCCACCCCTCCCTATATAACAAACAAGCAACACTCTGGCGCAGACTACATACACACACTCTCCCATCACCCCTTACCCTAGACCACTATCATCCTTCCTTCCTCACTCCTGCTTGCACCCTATGCCCAGAACCCTTCGCCTCTTCCCTTCACATCCTTTCCCTCTGCCCGGCGGACCCTCCCCCGCGGGACCTAGAGAACCTCAAGACCTGGGAGGACTGGGAGACCCTGCTGCGCTCGGAGGACCCGGCCGTGCAGACCATCGCCACCGGCCGGGTTGCCACTGTTATGGGCCTTAGGAACATAAACGCTTGAGCGCAGTGCGGTCGTGCGGGGACCCTGGGGAGTGCCCTGAATTCCTTTGAAATAATAAAGTTTTTATCTCTCTCTAAATAATAATAATAATAATAATAATAATAATAATAATAATAATAATAATAATAATAATAATAATAATAATAATAATAATAATAATAATAATAATAATAATAATAATCCATATAAATCAGAGAAGGAAAAACTGGGATAGTACTGGGCAAGCACAGAAGCTCCCGCACATATAAAGCAATTATCTGGGACGAGTGCGAAGTACTCAAGCGAACAGGGTAAGAGAGGTAACACATTATCTTCATTGTGAAGACACTGTCGACCGCAGCAGAGGAAAACGTAAGTTCTTTCAAAATAGCCTGATTTCTTAAGCTTCGCCGTCACTGAGGAGCAGCATTTCCGCAGGCTAGTTCGGTCGTTGTTCGCTCACCTTTTTGGACTGTTCCCGCATCTTCTTCATGCCCTGTTCGCAGCGCCAGGCCATGAGCTGGAGGATCTCCTTCACTGTGCAACCCCGAAGGAAGGCTGCATAGTATAAACACCGAGAGCGGGGCTCGATTAGACGCATGAAAAAACAACAGCAGGTTGCTTTACGAAGGCTGCACGGGTTTTTAGAAGCACTGATCGCGCACATCTCGCAGTGAGAATAAGGATCAGATTGCCTTGTTGCGCACAAATACATGGCAAAACAGCAGCGTAATGTATACGCCATGATGCCTCATACTCAGTGGCAGAAAAGACGAGGTCTCCTACTACAGTTGAACCTCGCTACAACGAAATGGTTTATAAAGAAGTAATGGATATAAAGAAGGAATGACGATTGTTCTTGGAATTTCGGTCAACACGGGCTATAGGGAAGCTACGGCTATAGCGAAGTAAATGCCGGGCTTCTTCAACTTCGTAATAACGAGGTCCAATTGTTAGTAAGACTTATGTGCAGGATTGTAAGGCTAGGGGGAGTACAGAAAAAAAGAAGGTGACAGTCAGATATCTGATGCGGCTATTCAGCGAAAGAAGTTGGATTTACACGCGATTAATACTTTGCTGCTTTTATTCTAATGAATTCTCTTCGTCTAAGCCGAGGTTTCACACACCCGGCAGAATTTTTCTAAATAGAGAATACTGGCTGAGGTGGGTCGAGGGTGGAGGCGGATGAGTGAGCGGCCCCCTAGCTAGGGCGATGGGGTGGGAAGGTGGTTGGTCCGTGATGCTTCAGCAGAGCGGAGGCTCCTTGCTTGGGCTGGAGGCTTTGCTTAAGCAGGCATCAGACTTCCAAAAGGGGTGGAGGGCGGGGGCACAGTAGAATTGCTTTCGCACTAATGGGACCGACATCCAGTCGTTGAGATGCGATGCTTTCAAAGTGTACGAAGAGCAGTCACGTCAAATGATTGTTATGATTAGAGGCATCCCTTTCAGAGCGGTACAACGACGCTTGTCGCCTTGTCTCTGGCTCAGAGAGTCGGAGTTACTCTTTCTGCTATCATTGCTTTGTTAGTTGAATGATTGACTACCACGTGCCTGCTTTTAAATTCTGAAGCTTCCAGGAACTGCGTCATTCGCTCGCGCGGTTAGGGTTTGAAGGCTTTGTGTGTCATTTGAACATAATGTATTATTTCGCTGTCTTGCAGTGAAGCATTTCGCCCTGGAACACCAAGCGCCGACTTCGAGGAGCGAAGGGCTAACCTGCACTTGAGCGCAAAGGCGTGCGCCTCATGGCAGTTTTAAATTTTAAAGTTCAAGGAAACTGCGTCATTGTATAGTGAAGCTGCAGTGTGGTAGGAGGGATTTATATTGACAAGGCCCGGCTTCCTGAATAATAGTTACTGCAAACATATGTACGTGGATATGTACAGTCGTCAGCACGGCTGTCTAGAGCGCTGGAGCAGTGTATTCTGGAGCAAACAAAATGAAGTTTTAACTCAGCTTCTCTAAAAATTGCACATTGCTATTCCAAGGGAAAACTGTGTGTTTATGCTGCTGCACTTCAGGGCAAGCATTGTCTTTAGAACCGAATTCCTGCTCGAAAATCTCGTTTCCTTTCTGCGACAGGACAGCGTTCCAGCGCTATAGACAGCCGTGCAGACGACTGTACAAAGGAGGCTTTTTTTCGTTAAACTAATTGCTGAATAACAACACGTGCTCAACACTACAAGTAAAATTCAGACTCCAGCGTGGGAACACACCTCAAACATGGAAATAGAGGGCTCCGTCGACTGTATAAATCCTCGTATAGATAATTGTCAGACTAACTGCGCTTACTGCAGACAAAGGCTTCTCGCATATTCTTTCAAATAATCTTTTTTAATGCCCCAGTTAACTCTGACTCTAGAAGTGTAGCAGACATATTTTTAACACACACGGCCATGACCATGCTTTGAAATTTCAGCTGATACTCTTGCCGCCAGAGCGACATTTGTTGTCGCATTTGCATAATCTACCAAGCTCAAGGCTCTCGGCGCATCTCTATACGCATACATTTTATGCGCCTAGCGGCAAATGACCTGCAACGAAAATAAAGTATCCCTCGTCCTTTCTATTGAAACGCCAGAAGGCGACCTTTCACTGCGAATGTTGCCGCTTAAAATTCCGTAAACAGCAGAAGGACGCAGTAAAGCGTCAACCGTACAGTGTGGACTAAGTAATTTTCTTCGGTACACAACACAGCATGCCAACGGGTGCTTGCTGGTCATGCAAACAGCAGTAAAGATAAAATATTTCCTTTTTCGTAGGCTGGGAATTTTATCTGCCACATTCAGCGCATCTTGTGCCCTCTTTAGTTTCTGTTTTTTTTTGTATGTGTTGGCGCCTTTAGAGCCAATATTTTCGACGGCGTGTACTTATTGTGTTATGATAGCCGGTTTTATTTAGTTATACTGTTTGATAGTCTGATGAAATGTAGGAATACGAGTACATTCGCTGAAAATCTGCAAGCAGAAGCAAAACAACCAGCTGTTATAACCAAGAAAGTGATAAACACGCACTCATCTTGCATATGACCAATTACAATGAATAGCATAGATAGGATGTGAAGCGGAAAAAAGGGTGCAAAAGAAGAATTTCTAAATATTTGTTATTTTCTAAAATCTTGCTGTCGCTTTGATATTAAACGTGTTGCATGTTTTTCAGGAAATGTAGACTATAACAGATTATAAATAAGATATTTCTTGCCTTTGTTTCTCCTATTTACAGCGTCACTTAGGCGGCAAGATATTCATCATTAAACAGTCGAATGTAATATCTTTCGCCGCATTCTCAGCAAAATAAGTCAGGATGCATTCAAATCAAAATGAATGTAAACCTAGACGAACACCTGCTCAGCCTACCCCAGAGTTAGGGTAGGAAGAAGGCGAGAAAGAAAAATAGCGAAAGAAAAGGTTGTCGTAATGATTTAGAGGACAACAACAACAACAACAACAACAGCTACAATTGCAGGTTACTCGTACGTTTGATCTGGAAGTTTCCAAAGGGGTAGATCCATACGGGGCCTCCTTGTTTGTCGACGCCGTACATGCCTCCGATTAGAGTCCTGTGCACAAACTGTTGCGGGAAGAAAAGGAAAAGGGATCAGGGAACAGAAGGAGAGACAAAAAGAAACACGCTTTTAAACTTGTGCGCTTCTCCGACACAATCTAAGAGCAGAGATGTAATTTTTACAGCTCGTCCTGTTGAGGAATTAGAAAACTTCCTGTTACTTAAATGCCAAAGGAAAAAAAAGTGCGAGAATATTCAGAGAAGGTATAATAATCGAGGACGCACAGATAAAAAGTGATAGAAAAGCAAAAAGAAAACAAGACACTCGTACTGCCAACTAGTGCACTCGTAGTGCACACTGAGTGGTTGAGCTATCACGGATGAAACAGATCGTCCGCAGGTGCGAGCTAAATCATTTGTTACGGAGAAAAAAAATGGCTGGTTTACATTTGCTTCTGCTGCATGCTATACTTGACTGGACAGCCGTCGTTTGAAGGCAATAAGAAGGAAGTTAGTTAGGTATATGTCTAGACGAATTCTCCAAGTTGGAAATAGGTTTCTGACACCAGAGCAGCTACGTACTATTGCAACGCACTGACACACGACTATTAGTCCAGTTTGTTTAGGCTCATGCTAACGACGGAATAGTAGCCCCCCCTCTACAGGGAATGCCCATTGGCGGTAGTGCCTAGTTCTATGCCTGAACCGGGACAAATTTTTCGACCAGTTTTTGGAGCAGCCCACACACCTTTCCGCCGTAGTTGCGCAATGCACTGAGGGGAATGCTAAATGTAATGAATGTTTCCTGCCATATAAAACGAAAAATTCGTTCTGTTTTGAATGCTTTCAAAGTCAGAGCTGGGGCTTCAAATTGCTTGAAGTGACCTTTTCTGATATCAGCGCCATCTAAGGAAAAAAATGCAGTAAATTAATGTTCTAAATCCCTTCCTTCTGCAAGCTAACCCAGCTGCTGACAACTTATTCGCCCCACACTCGTCTACCTTGGAGCTATGTGCCAGTTAGCTTGTTCACATTGAGATAAGCACGGCTCTCGCATGTACAACTTGTCGCAGGTTGTACGGCGTCATTTCGCCACGCTTAGCGGTTGATTATGTCTTCTAGAAAGCAAGCTGACGCGCGCTCTCACCTCTGGAGGCTTGAAGTCGTCCTTTGTCAACTCGTCGATGTTGTTGGCTTTCCTCCACGCGATGCTCTGCAAACATAATTTTGAAAATGTAAAGCTTGTCGGAGATGTAAATAGAGTTCAAGAGCATTTATGTTCTGGTAATAGGCTGTGTCTGGTTTGTCGTTATAATAGCGTTTAAACGATATTGTAGTATTTGCTTTTTGCTCCAAAAAAGAGCTGGCGCACACCCACACAGGGGGATCGGCCAAGAATCCAGAGGCGTATAGAGCCTAATGATGAGATCAGCTTCATGAGAAAATAAAGAAGGAAAGGAAGAAAGAGAGAGAGAAAGAAAGAAGGACGGAAGGAAAGGAAGAAAGAGAGAATGAAAAGAAACGAAAGAAAGAAAGGAAGAACGAAAGAAAGAAAGAAAGAAAGAAAGAAAGAAAGAAAGAAAGAAAGAAAGAAAGAAAGAAAGAAAGGAAGAAAGGAAGAAAGGAAGAAAGGAAGGAAGGCAAAAAGGAAGGAAGAAAGAAAGGAAGAAAGAAAGAAAGGAAGAAGAAAGGAAAGAAAGGAAGGGTCAGAAACAAAACGTTATAAGACAAGTAATGGACAGTACATACCTTCTTCATCATCTCTTTCGACTGGTGGATGTCGAAGTTCCGAGCTGCCGGTGAAAGTTGGTCATGCAAGAGAAGGCGAAAGGATATAATTAGGCAGCATGTAGGAATTCTTACATCATCATCGGCATGGAGCTATAGTATTTTCATTTTTGTTTGCATGTGTGCCTTTTAATGGAGCGAGACTGTGAGCCCCAAATCTCAATTCCACAGTTTGCCAACTTCAAACTGAAGGATAGTTGTTCCCATTCGCTTTTTTGATTATTTAAGTCCAAAATGCGCTTTATGAAAAGTCCGATTTCAGCACGCGTCGAGTAGTATTACAAGAGCTGCGGCGTCCCGCTTTGTGGTCGAACCGAGGAAACGGATTCAGGCACGAGCTAGTAGTTTAGAAGCTAGGCGATGCAGCAGTGGTTTCGGTAAACACAATGGAAACATGGTTTCGATTTCACGAAGAACGTGATTTGAGGGCTGTGTCAGTTTGTGCCTTGCTTCGACAGCGCATACTGCCGTTCAGCCAGTCTCGAAACAGTAGCGTGTTCGACACCAAACAACCGCGTGCGTGCGAGTTCATGTATAAGAACTGAGGCGCGCCCCAAAAGATGCAACATCTTTAAAACATAAAGCAGAATTAAAGCAGAAAGGTGGGGTAGCTGGTGACTAGAGTTTGGGAGCGTTGAAAAATGAAGCACGCTGGTAAGAAGTATTGCCACGAAGTTTTGATATGCTTAGTTTTCCGATCCAGTTATTCCTCAATTGCCGGAATAGTGCACGATGTTCACATCTGGAGTTTCCCCCGACGCGGCCGATTGTAAATTACGCTCCTGAGACGCCACCGCTTTGTTCGGAATTGATGGTCTCCACGTGTACTGGGTGTCTTGCTACTGTGTTCACGATTGCTCTAGAGAATTTGCGCAGATTACAAAGAAATTTCTGAGTTGACTTTGTAAAGGGCGAGCCCAAGAGCAGCTGCTTCCGTCAGGTTCCAACGACTGTCAAATACGCGCGTCACTACCGCTGCCGTCGAGAAACTTCTGTCGCAGGTACAGGCTCGCCCAATGGACATTTTACTTTCAATTCCTGGTGGCGTCTATATGAAGTTTAAGTTGCCCAGGCGGCACATGAGCCATGATGGACGAAACAGTGGAGGGCTCCCCATCAATTTCGACCTCTGCGCTGAAATCGCCCGGTACACGGGCGCATTTGCGTTTCGCCTTCACCGAAACGCGCCCTCCGTGGTCGGGATTCGAACCCTAGACCTTGGGCTAAGCAGCCGAACGCCAAAGCAACCGGCTCCTTCCAAGACTTCTTCCGCGTGCTTCCCTGCGTGACTGGTCACCGCAACGCAACGCTATTTTAACCGCACACGTTAGACGCGGAGAAAAGGGAAAGTGATGTGCGCTGTCAACCGAGACACGGAAATCATGAGACGCGTTGTACGGATGGCTTCAAACAAAGCGAACCGGTCATGCGCCACACTCGCGGCGAGGTCCCGCTGACATCCGCGTCTCGTGCTGTCACTTGGCCGCGCTCGACCGCTCCTCGTCGTCACAGGCCGCGCGTGAGTGCCCTTCCCCGCTGATCCATCCCTCACCGGTGCGCGCGCCTTTCAGTGCTTCGTCTCGTACTCAACGCGGAGCAAATGCGATTTGCCCCTATCCGGCCGCAAAGGATATCGCCGCTGACCCCAGGCTTCGCGCAACTCTTTTAATGAGAAAGCATTACTACAGTATGACACAACTTAAAAAAAAAAAAAGCAGAAGTTGCTAACACTGGGCCACGGACCACGGCGTCCTGTATTACTCCGCCAGCCCATCGTAACAGTAAACGAAGTCAGCATTTCGATGTTTGGCTATCTTAAACAAGCCGGGTATCAAAACTATAGAGATTATAAGTTTTTTTTTTGTGATAACCTTCATGTTTAGGTATACAAGAACAGTTTCAATAACGGACTACTTCTTCGTCATGGAGTAATTCTGTGCGCGGAGGCTGAATGTGGGCGGAGCTTCACTGCAGACTTAAGTTGTATCCGAATATAGCCCCATTACGAGAAAAGCCGGTGCAGTGTGTTAGTGTCTTGGCAGATGGTAACCCCAGCGATTGCAAGAAAAATAGGGCGACGTTATCCGTAGGAGGCACACAGCAGACTGACCACCGCCATTGTGAGACCATCGTGCGAACTTTGGTTCGTATATACATCTCACTGGGTGACCTCACTGCGGCGCCAGTTTTCCTGACCACATTCATGCGAAAATATTAAGCAACAGTTTGTCATACAGAGTATCGGGTGGTCTCATACCATTTCTCTTTGCATACAGCTTACATATGCTAGTCAAGTCGGCAGCTTGCTTGAGACAGGGATTAGAACCGACAAAATATGCACCTTCGATTCTATACCTTCCCAGACTATCTAGCTCTTCCCTGAAGGCGCGGTTGAGGTGTCCACTGAGATGTGAGGCAGCTACTGCGCCGTTTCATTTCCTAAAAAACAAAACTTCATATCAAAACTGTGACGCAACCACTCGTCGTACTTCGTTGCGAGTGGTGTGATACGATTTCTCGTTACAACGAGAAAGCAGACGTCTCTTAGTCATATCTGAGGTTAGCTTATGACAGGTACTAAAACCGAGTGTCTGAGTATTTCACTCGGACCTCTGTGAAAATTCGGCGTTTGTGGAATCAGCGTTCGGAGATACGCCTTCGTTTCATTTCTCAGTGCGCAACATTGCGTCGATGTGGAATGCTCACGATGACACACACATGCTTTCGCCTTCACAGCACGTAAGCAGTCATAAGTGCCATCTGATTTTTTTTTTCTTCGATATGTACACGCGACCGTGAGACTCCCTGAACACACGACATCTCTGAATGCACACTGTTACTTGTAACCGTGGTGTTTTTAACGTCCCAACGAACAACGTTCAACCGCTGTGCCCCACCAGTGGCTTCACACCACCTGCGAAGAGGTCACACTTGACTGCCTCGCGAAGAGGTAATGCAAGTGGAGCATAGATTAAACGCTGCGTAAGGTAGCAATCGGCAAATGCTAGTCTATGAGAGGAACTGAAGCAAAGACAATGAACATCTGCATTGCCTTTGGCTACCGATATAGGTACAACAAGGATGCAATATACTGCTGATGGCTGAGAGCATTCATTGAGATCTTTCCAATGATATATGCATACTTCGACCATGGTGTGCAATGAATGTCCTGCTGCGGGTTTCTTTTTATTTTTTTGTGCTGCGACCTTGTGTACAGGCACCTAAGTCCTCGAGAATGAATGCAATATGTAGACTGTGTGCCCAAATTAAAATTTTTGCTGCCTGATTCGGGGAAATGAATGTCTTAAAGCTTTGCTAGCGGCCATGCCTGCTTATTCGCGACTCAGAAGCGAGCGCAATCACTTCTGGTGAACGCCATCCTCTGATCATTGGCAGCCGAGCAATCGCATGTCGGACACCAATGTGTTTAAACGTGTTCGGCAATACAAGCTACTGAAAAGCGCGTACTGAATTTCTTTTAATTTTAATTATTGTAGTTCTCCGGTCACTTGGAATTTTGATGTCGACCAAAACAGGAGTGCTTTTTACAACGTTCCCTAAAATACATTAGAAGGGGAGGGAGGCGAAGTTCCAGTTGCACGCAAATAAACGATAAGAAAGCTCTCTTCAGATGCACGGGAGTGCATCGACTTCAAGTTAGTGGACAGGTTTTTCATGGTTTCCACACTGCAAAATTCTAGAGTCTCGTGCATGATCTTCGAGAAGTTCTTTAGCTGCACTAAAGGTCTAGCTTTCGTAGGATACAACCTAAAAAAAAGCACCCCAGTTGTTAACACAGCAGTTCTTGACTCGTATTGCTCTGCTTACCATTTAAAACGGCTAACAAAATCAACTTTTTAATCTTTCTATCAAAGAAGCAATAGGCATAAAAATTCTTGAGCTTATAAGCTCAAGCAGTTTCTTGCTTAGGTAACAAGAAAAGCTTTAACAACGGTCGACTTATTTGGAACAGAGGAATTCTGCTTAGCGGTCTTGAACGAGCGCGGAGTTTCGCTGCAAGCTTGAGTTGTATCCCGCTATTGATGAACGGATTGGCAGCCTCTTTAAAAGGAAGAAGGAAAAAAGAGAAAGAACCTGAACTGGCAGCAGACGGTGTCGCTCAGAGGAAAGCGGACGCTGTAAAGATCCCCGGAAATTCCCCTGTGACGTTAACAGGCAGGCTATGAAAACAACTGGAACAAGGAAAACGGTTATTTTCACCACGCTTTCTGCGAAGAAAATTCTCAGCTCGTCCGGAAGCAGCCATTGGCGGGGAAAACTTATAGAGTGGGTTCCTCAAAAACCTGAACCGGTTATAGAAGCAATCTGGGTTCAACGTGTTCGCGACGAAAAGAAAAAGGAAAGGGTTCGACACTTTCTGGCCGTCATTCGTCGTCTTCATTGTCACGGTTACTGCAACGTGTGTGCTCTGTGGGAGACGTATGAAATTCACGCGCGAAGCCTTTATACATCGCATAACGCACGCGTAATCTCGAGAGTAGAAGCAGTAGGTGGGATTCGAATGCTCGCGCACAAGATCACGGCGACCTCTTGAAACTCGGAATAAATTTACAATTTGTCTACATTTCCGGGGCCCTTACTCACAGTTCTATTTTCCACACATCGAAATGAAACAGCCTTCCTTTCTTGTCTGTTGTACAGCGATGCGAAATCAAAAAAAGAAAAAGAAGATCCATTCCTCGCCGGTGTGGCCCGTGACACCCGCGGCTGTGGCGATATGATCTCTCCGGTTATTTAGTAATATCGCAGCCGCGTCAACCGTCCCGAGTCAGCAGAACATCCGAGCAGACGACGCTGCAGTTGGCCAGCGCTTTGTGATCATGCTTGTAATCTTGTCCGTTTCTTCGCAGCTGTCCTTCAATGAACGTCTGATAGACGCTGCTGTGATATTAGTAAAATTGTAGGGAACACACAAGCTCCACTTTAAGGGTATGACACGATAGCGTAATGAGTTGATTCCCATATATGCAGGAGACCTCTTACCCCTCCTGGTGCAGTGGTGCAGCTGTTAAGCGGTGTTCCACTGCCCTGCGATGGCAAGTGCTCCCAGCGGTGGGCCTAGCCCGGTCCAGGTTGCTCTTCGCGAGCAAACTCTCATGACCAGTCACTATTTTAACTGACACCTGCCCCGGTGGGCAGTTTGCTGACAATAAGGTGGGCAGGTTGTGGTGATGCCGCAAAGTCACGTGACCTAAGTGGCTCACCTAGTTTGCTTCTCCGGGTATTTTTCGCTAACAACGACAACGGCGACAACGCCGGATTTTCTGGGTACTGGGGCTTTTAACGCTATCGCTTTGGAATATTGTGAATCTGTATAGGTGGTACCAGTACGAAACACAACACCTTACCAGGATCCATGCGACGATTACTTCCCATGCAGTACAGCGAGCAGCGTTAGGCTTTGATTTAAAGTTTTCAAGTCAGGTGGCTTGCTTCTGATACGTACAGCTGGGCGGTTAAGGGACACTCGAAGCTTCTTACACTAAATACTCGAAGATCCTTTTTCCGGAAAGGGAGGAAGACTGCTGTCCTCACCTCCCAGGACTTTTCGAGCTTCAGAATTGCGACGCAAATGACCCACCAAATGCAGTTCTGGAAAGCAAATCTTGCGGCCTAAGAACACTTCACCGCGCTGAATACTTATCGTCTCTGTCGCCCAGTCAGTTCTACTAGTGCGAAAGCACTGATCCGGACGTTCAGAACACAGCAAAATCGTTTGTTGCATGTATGCGCCTGAGTATGTGCCTAGCGCGAGTGCTCCTTCCCGCAGCACTGTCCGCTCATCATTGTCTTCTACGTAGCACTAATCCACAGGTTCTCACCCGAGCAAAATCGTCTCTTGCGTGTCCACTAAGAGAAAACTGAGTCAGTCATACGTGCGCGCCTCAGTTTAGCAATTCATGCATTTAGAAATAGTAAAAACAGTCTTTGCAACCCCCCCCCCCCCCCCAAAAAAAAAAGAAAAAAAAACTCATAGACGATGTACCAACTAACCCGTCAAAAAGTTCTACTAAAACTCAAACCTTCGCACTGAATCGAAAGTTGTAAACATTCTCTTCATTTTTTTTCACGCATGAACACATTTAAGGCCTTTTCTTGTAAGTCGCAGTAGTAAAAATTAATTTGCTTGTTGAGCTCGAAGTTTTCCTTTTTATATTGTTCACTGTAGTAGTTAGTTCAAGCTGTTTGGTTAGTATGAAAAGGCATGCACTCCGTAGTTCCGTTAAACGCTTTGGCATGCCTATATAAGAAAAACAAGATCCTCTTTCTCTCTTTCTCTGTTCACAATTTCTCTTTCCACTCGTGTCGTCTCTGACGGGGGCCACAGCAATCGTCAGCCCTAAAGACCTGCTCGGCGATGTATTACTTTTCTGTCCGCACGAGCGAGAAGTTGGGGCGGTGTCGCGAGCTTCTCGCGTCTGGCTTTACGCACACTTCATCCTTCGCTCTACACTCTTTGCCATTTCATCCTTCCTCTACTTTCCCCCCTTACAGGCAGCCAAACGGTGCACGCCTCTGGTAAACATGCCCGCTTTGCCTTTCACACTCTTTCCTCCGCCCTTTCTAGCGCCGCGACTTTGTTCCGCCACGTGCCCTGTAGATCTTGGAAATGTTTGTTATTCACAGAGGATCAGTGAAGTTTCCGGTAGTAAAATAGGCTCTGTGTCATTACTTATTGCTCGACACGTACTCACGCTGGGACGAGCGGTTCAGCGCCTTGTTCCTTCAAGCATGAGGGCACTGGAACAGTGCCAGAGAGACCTGACGAAGCCTTGCGTTGGGGCCTCAAAGAAACAAACAGACAAGTGCGTGCGACCTGGCCTTGCGATGTATTCTGAGGGGTAATTTTGTATCCCAGCCGCCATTACGGCAACACCTGTCCGTTTGAGGCGCGTGTCGCTGAAGTGGCCAATGAAGCCAGGAACAGACATCAAAGGGAAATAAAATGGAAGAAGCGGTATGTGTAATCGTCTCCAGCATCTGTTGCACGTATACATAGCGTGTGAGTAGCGGAAGTGTTATTCATTTCGCTATTCACAAACTAACCGGGGATATGCATACCAGCTGCTTCACTAATGCTGAAGATTTGTGAAATTAGCATGCTTATACAAAGCCACTACACGTGACGTCCATTGTATTTTATTTTTATAGAACAAGCAAACTTTACAGAGCGTCAACAACCGTGCTTAATATGAGGTGCAATCGAACAGCGGTAGACAGGCTGGTGCTCTGAAATATGCCGCATCAGACGAGCGGAAAAACTGAGCAAAGCTTTTTCGTTAGGTTTGTCCAGCATTTAAATATGAGGAGAAGGGTTGATGGCGGAAATTTGCGGCAAAGAGGGTATTAACACGGCTGGCTAGCAAGTGGAGTAGTGGGATTTCTTAATTTTTTTATCCCTTATTATTGCGGCCTCACGAGGGGAGGTGCATCGATGCTTCTGGAAAAAGTAGTGGTGTTTAGAGAAAGAAAGTGGCGGATATTAATAGCCGACCCTTTCTCTTTCTGTCCTCATCTACAGTGTATTATTCCCCAGAAGGCATCGACTGGAGCGTTCTGCCAGGTGAACGAGTATCGAATGCTTACATGCAGTATGTGAATAGTAGTTTATAACTTCAGTTTTTATGGCTGCCCAGTACCCTCGAGTCTTATCCTTGCGTCGCAGCGCTTTTAGGTTCACCTTATGTTCTGAGAGCTGCTGGGAAAGCGCGTGATTATCACAATGCCACACAATTTGATTGGCTATACGGCCCTGCATTTTCAATATACTCCCGAGTACTTGAACGGCAAGGGTCGATGGGTATGCAGCGAAACAACAACAACACTCGTTAAGCAGACGCACACCTCTTGCCGCTAGCCGCCGAAAATGAGTCGGTGGTAGGCCAAAAGCAGGACGCGGCTTTCTGAATACATGCTGAGGTGCACTGCCGAACAGTGACCGCATGCAGTTAGAGAGAGATGAGGCCTCATTGTGAATTCACTCACCACGCAGCCACCGGAGGCAGTAGTAGTCGTCATCGTCATTCTTCAGAAGGTCTTTGCACCCTTCCCGGAACTGCAAGGAGACACAATACGGCAAGGAGTGAGTAAGTGATCGAATGGCTGGACCACGGAGTGAGTGAATTATTAGCTTGCCCAGTGAGTCTCGAAGAGGGGAACTGCACAGCTTAACGGGAAAACACAGTTAACTTAAGTTTGCGCCGCCACGGTGTTCTTCCATGCGAACGCGACCCTTGTGGAAATCTATCGACTTCAGCTGAAAGGCATAGGCTTTCGGAGCATCGGTGTTACCTTTGGGCCGTGCAGTGCGTTTTGCTTAGGGAAACTCTTAGTCTTCGAGGAAGAGAAAAATTTTTGGCTCATGTGACTGTTCATTAAGGTAGTGGCATCACTGCAACTGAACTAGGTTAGGGTAGGGGAAACTAGTATTAAAAGAACAGGAAAACAGAAAATCTCCAGCTGTTCAGATTTCAGGATGGTGACGAGAAATACTGTGAGCTGAACGTTGGCTACACATTCCAGCATCAAACTACTGGCCTGAGATCTTCTTGAGAAAGTGATACGTGCTAGCTTCGATGCCGAGTTGTCTTTTTTTAATAACAGAAGACATTCGGACAGATCGATAGTCGTTGAATGGGTTACAGTAATCAGCGTGGTGGAAAAGCACGCAGAGGGACAAAAATACTTCATTGAACACAGCGGCAAATATGAACTGAAGTTTGCCTAATTTGATACGCAGAACGGACCACAACAACAACAACCCTGCCCTCCCCTTTGTTTTTACGTACAGTCTTTGTTAAAATAACCAGGCTGCATGGGTTGCTTCTAATTCGTATAGTAGAGCCCTCACAGCTTCCCTAAAGATCAAAAAGTTCTTTCAAGTTGAGGACAGGGGTTCTCCTTACCATACAGAGATTTAGAGCTTGAGGGCTGGCATAATATCTTCAATATATGACTGAGAAGCAAATCATGCAGTCTGGTTACTTTTGGAAAAGTCTGTACCTTTTATAAAGTATTGTTTCCCTCCTCCTTACAGGCACCACGTTGTTACATTATGGGGTGTCCTTTCTCTTCGCAGGTTTGAGTACGAATCAGAACATGAATCTCCTCAGCATTTCTTTCTCTTGATGCGAGAGGCTCGAAAACAGCAAAGAATATTACTCGGATGAGCTAAGCGCAGAAGTCAGGGACGCATAGCGCCAGGAGATTAAGCTCCTAAATACATGCGTAAAGAAGGTGCAAGCATACAAGGCGTTGTACTTTCGTCCAAGACCTGGCGCCTGCTGGGAGTGAGTTAATTCCATAATGTAGGCAGCGCTAATCGCTATGCTACTTCACCGTGCGCTAAAACATGTATGGTGGCACCTGTTAATGAAAAATAACACAGCGACTTCCTCGTGGCGGCAAGCAACAGACAGCGGAGTAACTTGTTTGCGCAAATTCACAAGGAAAAATTTTTGGATTAAAATTCAAGCCAGCTCCACGTTAGAGCGCTTAGCAAGGACGTACTCGAGGAAACTCATTTATAATGGTTAAAGCCACTCAAGTTTTTGAGTTGAAAGGCAAATACTGAAGACTAATTTGCAGGATTCTTGTTTCAAGGCCTGTTAACCTTGCGTCTACACTGTGTCAAGTTGTGGAAGCACGTCTGCCGACCGATACATTTTTGTCCCCGTCTCGTCATCGTGAAGAATCTAAAAGGGCGTGCACAAACCAAAACTAAAACAAAGAGACGCCAGAGAGCCTAACAAGGCTTGCAGTTGCACTAACACTTTGAAAGAGAAAGAGTGAGGGCGGGGAAACCATGACGATGACTAGAGGGGTTAGCCTGGTCATAGAAGCAGCATGGTTCTTAAAAACGAGAGATGTAAGATGATACGATGCATGCGCACGCTACGCTCAGGTTCAGACAAGCACTAAGAGAGCGTCTCAGTGGGATTTGAGAAAACCTCCTGTGTTGAAGTTCTCTTGTGCGCTAGTGGCGCTGAGCTCACCGGCTGTTTTCCTCATTACCTGTAAGAACATTACGCAGTACAAGGAAAAATTTGTGCTGCAGACCGAATGCAGCCTTTAGTGAAAGTCTGCTAAAAGGGTAGCGGCGGTCGTGAACACAAACTGCATTGTGAAATTTACATCGCGGAAAAGGACACGGACGAGCCAAGTTTGAAGAAGGACGGCTATCGCACATCGTTGCGTGATTGTTGTGCGTCCTGAAGTTTGTCCCGTGTCCTTTTTCGCGCTGTAAAATTCAAAATGCTTGGACAGCTAGCCCAGCAGTTTGCTTTCTCGACCTTCAAACCTCACGATGCATGTCTAAAGCGACAACGCGCAGTTCTCCCTTTGGTCTACTTGACTGTTCGTCTTTCGCGGTAACTGTGTCAGAAAGGCTATTTTCGGTTTATGGAGAGGAGAAGTTGCAGTGCGTCTGTCGCAACGAAAAGACCAATCACGCAGCCGTTTCGAGATAACGTGATCGCCTTACGTCCAATGAGAACGTGCGATCTGGAGTCATATGATCTGAGCCTGCTATATGCGGACCAGGGAGTGCGCGGTTCAGTTGTCGTTATCACTTCTTGGCTCTTACGGAGGACGAAGATTTTTTTTGTTTTTGAGGACCCAAAAAAGTTGGCAGAACTCAGTCTGACCCATTGAAAGCATGCTTTATCTGTTGCACCACTACAACACGGCAAGAGAGTGTCACTCACCACTATAGTCGAATACAACTCAAGAACGAAGCAGCTAATACCTAATGACTTCGTGGTTAATCCCTTCAGATCCGCTATCGTGACATCGCGGGCGTTAGCGGATGAAAGGCGATCAACCATGGTTTAATCGGGCTAACCGCGGCGTCATGATAATCGGTCGACCCCATTAACTGGAGGGCCTCCTCTGACGGGTACCTGCAGCTTCGTCCTTGAGTTGTATTCGACTATAAAGAAAAATACAAACGGGTTCGATGGCCACGTCTCTAACTCGATGGAGGGAACGCTGCGAGCGCCATTAAAGAAGCCTAATTAAACTTGCATCGCATTAAGTAAGGACTGGAATTACCCCGAATCACTGTCTTGGAATCACTCCAATAAGCTCTGTATTGCGGCGACATAGGAGTTGCAATGCTCTGTTCGAAAACATCAGTCTACTGGAAGTGTGCCAACAGGGAGTGGGTAGTCCTTCATGACAGCGTTGTGCCCGACCAACCCTGCGGTGCTGCAGGCAATCGGCGTGGACGCGTGCAAAGTGGCTGCGGAGGTTGCGCGTGCTAAAGTCGGTGAAGGCGACCAAGCCCCGAGCTGTGTTGGCGAGTGCAAAGCGAAGGCCGCACGCAAAGTGGCCAGTTCAAGGACGGCAGCAAAAAGAACCCAGCTACCGAAGTGCGAAAGATTTTTACGGCGCGCACAGGCGATGACGACACGCGCTGTTTACGTACGCTATAATATACAAGCGATGATGAATGACCTGAATGTCCCCAAGCAGTCATTTGAAGAAAAGCACTGAAGGAGCTTGATGCATGTTACATCCAGTCCAGGAGGGTTGTATACCGGCTGCTTTCTTCCGTTTAATTCGTGACTGATACCCGCCACCAGTTGAGGCGACCAAGCGCCAGATGTTGGCACTGAGGGACCACGGAAAACCAGAATCTGGCACCAACTGGCGGCTCACGTTACATGACAACGACGTGTGTGTTCTGTGGAAACGCGAGTCGCCTAAACGCCAGAAGCGAAGGAAAATGAAAAGGGCGAGCAATGAAGAAAGGACGAACAAAAGCGCCGACCATGTTTCTGGTGCTCACGTGTTGCCATCGCACAGCCATGCAGTATGCGCATTCTTGAATGTACGGTTTCAGGCGTTAATAGGCAGACTCACTTCTTTAAGTGGACGGATGAGAATTACTTCAGGAACTTCGGCCATCATTTAAGCGATGGGTAGGGATCCTTGTTGCCAAGACGTTCTCTGCTGCGGCATGCTGGATCGGAGAGGCACTTTTGGTTGAAGATAATATGCCTGCATTCACACCGGGAGATAGTGTCTTCGAACGGAACCTCCGGTTCCGGCAAAATTGTGAGGCCTGAGAGGAACAAGTTGGTTTTGCTAGCGCCGACATCTTCTTTTGCCAGTGGACTAGTAGTTGCGGAGCTATCATTAATTACTGCAGTGCTTCGGTATTCTAAGCTGTGGCAGGAAAAATCGAACATAAAAAAAAACAGAGCATTCATTTAAAATGTCGTTTTTTTTTTTATTTGGCAAAGAGTGAATTTTTCGTTTCACTTTTCGTTTGCGACCAGCTCGAGGAATTCTCTCCTGCATTTTTTCTAACTATTTCCGTGAGCTTTCTCACCGTCCGCTCAGTTTCTATCAGCTCAAATTTTAATTTTAATTTCGGACAACTTTTAATTTTAGACAACTGATATCCGTTCAGATTTTTAATTCGAAAGCACTAATCCAGAGGTCAGAACCTACAGTAAAATCGTCGATAGCGTTTGTCTGTCTGAGAACAACCTGGGTCGCACGAATTCCACCGCTGGGAGCACCTGCCATCTCAGGACATTAGCGCACCGCTTAACCGCTGCACCACTGCGTCAGGAGTGGCATGAAGACTGCTTGGGATGTAATGAATATTAAGTAGAGAAAGACCAATCCTGCATATATGCATACGCCGTGCTTTTGCAGTGTATACGGCTGCTGTAAGCATTCTCTTTGATTTCTTTTTTGCCGTTCAGGTCTCTATACTTTCAGCTTCCTTTCTGACTGCCCTGGAGCGAAGCTTTACATTCTCCTAAAATGTTTTTTTTTCACACCAAGTTTGTTTGTTTGTTTGTTTGTTTGTTTGTTTGATCATTTTATTTTGACAGAACTGGTTACAATACAAGACCGAATAACACACATTGGTATAAAGCCCTGCCGAGGTAGACGAGGCAAAAGGCGTTTAATGCACGCCTGACGAGGCCTCGTCTCCGGAATATTGCATCAGGATATATACAAGTGGCCGGTCGCGCCAAGAACAAGAAAGAATAAGGAGGCAGCAAAACTGTGCAGTTAGGGCCTGTTCACTGTTAGGGCCCTGTCCTGGCCGCCGAAAAAAAGCTAGGCCCACCTTATTCTCTCTTGCTTGCACCTCACTGCGCAAGCGACCAGCTGCTTTCTTAATAACTATCGGCCTTTTCTCCTACAGGCCTACTTACAGTGTTTATCTTTCTTACAACAGTTATACGTACCCAGCGATATCTTAATTTTACGTCTAGGTTTTTTGTGCCTCTTTTAATTCGCAGCTCCTCAACCTTCGCGGCTGTTTTTGATCCTCTCTGTCCACCTCTACTCGAGACAGAAAGGAGTAAAAAGGATGTATGCTGTCTTCTAGCGCACTGCCTTTAATAAGCATCCTCATCTTCCAGCATTACATACCGTTTCATACCCTAAGACAATAAACATCGCTTTGAAAAGAAAAAAGATGCCCAGGCTTAGCTTGGTTAAGCCAAGAATGCGTTGCATATTGCGCGAGGTATTGCTTGGCGGCGCTCGATTTTCTCAGCAGCTTTTCCTCCGTGACGTATGGATGGATGGATGGATTGATGGATAGGAGCGCCCCCTTTGAAACGGGGCGGTGGCAACCGTCACCATGCTCAGCCGTTCTTTTTTTTTTTGCTTTGTTCTTCTTTTCTGTTTTTTTTCTTTTTTTTCCTGATTACTGTGTTTGCAATTCTCACCAAGAATCGCCATCATCTTTACCTGCGGTTTTTCCTCCGGCTGTCGTGACGTCACGTCACGTGGTTTGGTGGCTGCCCGGCCGCGCCCAAGGGCTGAACTGAGTGATTGCAATATGCTACGCATAAAAGGAGTGGTCTAGAGGAGAGCTTACACCCTTTAATCTCCCACACAGGCTTATTCGTGTTTAGTGTGATATATAATGTTGTTGTCGGCCTACACATCGAGATATTTCGCTCTACACGCTGACCTTAGGCACACTTAAACTCGCTGATACAACATCCTGAGGCCATAGTTTTCGCTCCGTGTATCCCTCAATGTCCTTGTGCTAGATGTTTGCATCACATTCCTCCATCCCCACTTGAACAAGTGGCCTAAAAAAATATCTCTGCGCGATCGTTGCGCTGCATGATTTATAGACCATTTTGCTATTTGTTTTTGTCCACGTCTGCCACTGAACACTGCTCCCATTTAAAACTTGAACGGATTTCAGACTGCAGGCTTGTGACACTGTCTGGAGCGGCTGCCGCTAATTGGTCTGCATTCCAGACCGCGTTCGGCGGGTGACATCTGCTTTGCAGCCATCAACCCGTCGGTTACGCAAAACGTCGTCCTTCGTTTCTCGCCTATGCAGCTGCATTATCAGCAAAACACGCATATTTAGAATGAAACTGCGTAGCTTCGTTGTATACCGAATAGACCGCGTGCCTTTCGCGCAGAGCGGCTCGTCTCTCTTCCAATGCCCCTGTGTGCCAGCTTTTCCCGTTGTGTCACGCTGGTTTAATATCCGTTTCACTTTCAATATTCTTTAGGAGTACGGATGCGCATATCTATACTCACATTCATATGAGGTACCCAGGCTCTGCGTCTATCGGAGCTGATATAAGACAAAATAATTCGTTGCCAAATCGTTTCGTAATTCCCGTTTCCGGGCGCCTTTTTCTCCGCGATGCCATTATCCACCCACCGCAGCGGAAAGCCGCGATTAGCGCCACAGTTCGTGCTGCGACTCGCTCCTAGTATGACTCCTGTTCTGCGTGATTGCGCTGCCATCAGACCCGGACTCTCCCTACACTTCTCCACCCCCCTCCCCCCCTTTTCGCACTTTTCTTGTCTATGTGATTCTGCCTCCTTTTTACACTCTCAGTGCCTTATTCAAATTTATGTTGTATTTACTTGCTTGTGTAACCAGCGGGATGTGGCAGGCAACTCAAGCCAGTGTACCTGCTTCAATAGGTCCAGGTCATTACTTTATTTATTTTTTTGTCAAAAGCTACGAAGGACTAAATTCCTCGTTTTTGATTGGGGAGAACAAAAATAAAATAAATTTTGTACTACTGTACACACATGAAGAAATCTCGCGCTTCTATCCTTGCGAGCTTCTGCTTGCCAAGGATGTGTCCCTTAATTTTTCTCAGGCACACGCTGAAAGCCCTGAGCAATTCCTGGCAAGCTGTGAAGCGGGTAGAGCGCGGGCTTTCCAGATACGCGTGTTTTGACTCTCCTATGAAAGCTGTACTCAAGGAAGCCTTAATAATAAACCACTTAATATTCGATCGACGTGGCCTCGAAGGTCGGCCAAGGTAGAAAACTTCCTATATATGCATCCCCCATTCAATCCAAGAGTCAGCGCTAATTCTTCCCATAGATGCCTGTGGAAAGCAAACTGCAGAGTTGTATCGTTGTCATGGCGACGGTATCCCGCAGAAAAAAAACTTCATCCCTTATCGGAATTGAAACCATTGCCGGCGAAATCAGACCAGCTCCGTTTCCTGGTGCCTCGAACAGTTCGGCCACAACGATTTTTTTTTTTCATTATTTAATCCGACTACCGCCGCTGCCGCTGTCGTCTCGTGCGTGTGCAGCACTGTGCTGGAATTATTCATTCCTCAGTTACCTCTCTTCCAGACATCAGGTGAGCTGAAGTTGTTGAAACCGAAACTAACTCTAGTTTCCTACCTCTGAATCAGGTAAGCGGCGGAACGCTGCAGTCTAGATTCGCATTTCGTACGCGACCAACACAAAGCCAACGCTGGTCAGACTACGTAAACAACCCTCACGTCCTCCGAGATCAACGACAACACTCCTCTGCGCCACGGGTCGCCGATCTTTGAGGCAACATACGTAAAAGTAAGCGCGGAGAAGAGGGCGAAGATTCGCAGAGGAGGACACCGCACTGCTTTGGCGCCGCCAGAGAAAGGCGGCGGCGACGGCACGTGTTCGCTGCCAACGAGGTCACGTGCGTTACGTCATCGGGGCCGCACGGAAACCGCAAGGTCGGAAGCGCTGCCGTTTCTACGCTTGGCGCGAGCCGGAAGTGATCGCGCGGCCGCCGGCCACGAGGGGGAGGGTGAGGGACAAAGGGGGGTGGAGAGGGAGAGGGGTGTGACCGCATCGGCACTCGCTCCTTGGGACAGGAAGGAATCTCGGAGGGGGTCTCGCAGGGTGGGGGACGGTAAAGTAGAAAGAATACCGCGGCAGTCATGACAGTCTTCGCCTGCAATTCAGCACTGCTACTTCCGCGCGACTCTGCACTCCTTTTGTCCTTAGAATCTTGTACGTGCGGAGATTGGATTGGCACCGACTCGGAATGCAAGCACGGCGTCCAGCTCCAGAGAGTGTTGAAGGAACTTGCATCGACAGACACCATGTTATGTGAAGAGGAGAGACGCTCTGAAATCTCGCTGTTTCTGGTTCGATCCATATTGCTGTACGGAGTCCCTCGTAACCCATGTGCAGCTTCGGGACGTTAAACGTCACACACCGCACCAGACACTCACAGTAAACCTGCACCCGAGAGATAAAACTTCCTGCACATCGTGAACATCCTAAAGAAAAAGTCGAGCTCTTTGTCATGACTCAATAAGGCTTATACCAATGTTGTAATTCGGAAAGCTTGCCACGTAAAGTGTCTGTCATGTGAAATTCGCGGTTTTGAAGCTGCCGCACTCGTAAGGCTTGAGGAGCCGTTATCGCTTTCCGTTTTCGGAGCGGAAGGCAGGAGTCAAGAAACCTGGAGGTAAAATCTTTCCTTTTTATTCTCAAGATACTCATGCACTCAGTTAGTACCGTTCAGCACTTCACCAAGGCTGTTACGTATCGTTTCAGCGGGACGCGAGACCGCGAGTGATGCCACTAACTTAAACTGCAACCTCGAGTGAAAGAAGAATCTCGACGTCCACCATCCGACCGGTAAGATATTTGCCGAGTTCACCATCTGACCGATAAAAAACTTATTGGTCAGGTGCCAAGTGGGGAAGTTTGCGGTAAGAAGAAGCGACGGTGATGACGATTGCGGAGAAACAACTGATCTTCTGTTGAACAAGGTCAGAAGGTTCGCATGTATACTGCCAGCGCCGTGAACACCTCATTCACTGCTGTTTAGTGAGAAAGGGCAGGAACAAAACTACATGGAGCAAACTCTGGGGCAGGACTACTTAGCTCTCTGTCTAATCCCTTTACAGTTTCCGAGCAGCTGCTTTAACGCGGCACACAAAACCAGTGACTGGAAAACAAGAGCGGCTCAATAAGCGTACACCCGACCAAATCTTTAACTGGCTTGGGCGTTGCATCGCTAAATGCACCTTGTAAAAGGCTCTTTTCGGTTACACCGCTGGCATATTCATGCTGTAATTTCACGGGTGAGATGGCATTTCGTGGTTCCTTTTTTTTCATATAATGTTTGAGTGGAGTACTTCCATGTTTAGATCAAAGTTATCGGAATTATTCATCACCTGCCACTGCGAAGAGCCGAAACAAGCAGAATAGGCAGCAATGGTTCTGGTCCATATGGCCTCCTCCTCTGGGTAAACTACCACTCCTTTCATGGCGGACAAGCCGTTTAGCCAGAGTAAGCGCAAATGCACCACCCGAACCATTGCCGCGTATTCCGCTTGTTTCGGCTCTTTGTACTGGCAGATGATGAATATTTCTGATAGCTTTGATCTAAACACGCAAGTACTCCACTAAAACATTACATGAACAAAAAGGAACCACGAAATGCCATCTCACGCGTAAAATTACAGCATGAATATGCCAGCAGTGTAGTCGAAAAGAACCTTTTACAAGGTGCATTTAGCGATGCAACACTCAAGCCAGTTAAAGATTTGGCGGGGTGTACAGTGGCAGAGCCGGAATTGCGAGGTCAGCACAAACAGTCGAACGTGGCTTGGCACATTGCCACGCCGCGGATTAGGCAGACGAGCCTACCAAGCTTTTCCAGGGGGAAGTTACGAAAGTCATGCTTAGCTCACCGGTGGAACTTGCCGGTGATTTGATGGTGGTCAAGACGAAAGAAAGAGAAAAGGAAATGATGCTGAAAGATGTTCGGAACCTCGCGGTGGGCGACGACCGACAGATCTGGAAGCAATTCGCATCCTCTTCAATGCCACCCCTGAGTGCTCACTCTGCACAAGGCCACGGAAGAAGCCCCCGGAAACTGAAAATTTAAAAGGCAAGTTGGATAATCGCTGCTGCCTAGATGAAGTCAGCCTCCAGGGGTTGCGTCAAGCATTGACTGGTCTTGCCAAGATGTAATAATGGGCCGTCAGAGCTTCATCGCCTGCGGAGCCAGGCGCTCAAAGTTGAAGCGAGAAGTAACCAGCATGGAAATGAAGAAAGGAGAAAAGTCTGGTTGTGTGGCTCTGTCAAATATTAAGAAAAGACGACAAAACACAAATTACGGAGGAGAGAGAAAAAAACTGGATGGAAAGTACGACAGCTGAAGTTATTGTAGTTACGGAGTACGGCCTATTATCGGTCAAGGTCGTATTACGCGAACCTTGAGCCCATACGCGTGACAACGGCTCCGATTACGCGGAGAATACTAGTCGCCCCAGTGCCAGGAAAAGTCCCCTGAAGGTCTTTTATTTCGTGCTCATTTTTTTTTCCAACTGAAGCGGTAGTAATGGGGGAGCATACCTGATCACAAGTGAAAATTCTAGTTCATTTTGTTATGCCGAAAGGCGTGCTTTCGCAAAGAAAAAAAGAAGTATCGTACGTTTTTACGTCTATTCTTTTCCCGTTGTTTAAACCCGGAAAAACAGTCGAAGTGAGGGAAGGCGATGCGTTCGTGATCAAGTTCAGCTCCAGTGCGGAAGAGAAGGACGACGAAGAGGAGTACTGTAGTGAACAAAGTACGGGCTTCAAATAGGTTACGATGAGAAGGAAGCATCTGCAGCAGTTTTATAAAAGCGATATAGCACATTTTAGATCAATAGAGTTCAGCTCAGTGCACTATAGTTTATTAGTGCGTTAGCACTTATAGTGGCAATTCCCAGAATTTTGCCGTTGTGTGTTTGTCTGCTTGTCTGTCTGTCTAAAGCCGCTTTTCTGACAGGATGCTCAGCTACCCGAGCGGTAGGCAACCTGCCGAAGTATGTATAAAAAGTACTTGTGATTGGGCTCGTTGGAATATCGTCATTTGAAAGGCTGCGTGGCTTGGGCAAACAGGGACGTGCTAGAGAGACAGAGACGTTAAGCGCAATCTACCGACCGAAGTTTCATTCCGGAAGATTGGAACGCAGAAGTACATTATGACTGATGTCCTACGATATACAAAAAAGAAGAGAATAAACCACAGAGGCACGCAGCGATGATAGCAAGAACCGGCTAAACTAACCGACCAAACGTTTCGTTCCCCTACGCCCCCAACAGAAGAAAGAGATGAGAAACCTTTGGTCGGTTCTTGCTATCATCGCTGCGTGTTTCTGTGGTTTATTGTTTTCTTTTTCGTTTATCGTAGGACTCTAGTATATATATATATATATATATATATATATATATATATATATATATATATATATATATATATATATATATATATATATATATATATATATATATATATATATATATATATATATATATGAGAGAAGCCAACAGCCACAGAATCCAAAGGACACGAGATTTTTATTTTATTTATTTTGCGCTGTTGTTTGATTTAGAATATTACTGAATATGTTACCGCTTAAAGCTAATTGATTAGAAAAGCAGAAGAAAAAACAACCACCTGCCGCCGGTGGGATCCACGACCTACATACATACATATATATATATATATATATATATATATATATATAAGGGAAGGGGATGAGGGGCTCGTTATAAATATGACAGAAGCCAACAGCCAAAGAAACCAAGGGGCACAGGGGATTTTTTTTTTTTAAGTTATTTATTTTGTGGTGTTGATCAATTTAGAATATAACTGAATATGTTATTGTTTAAAGATAACTGATTAGAAAAGCAGAAGAAAAAACCACCTGCCGCCGGTGGGATCCGAACCCACGACCTCCGAATTACGCGTCCGGTGCTCTACCTCTGAGCTACGGCGACGGCTGTCAATTCTTCTGCTTTCGGGGGTATTTATGTTTACAAGTAACCTAACCTTGAGAGTGTTCATGAACATGGGTGGCGCTGATGAACACTCTCAAGGTTAGGTTACTTGTAAACATAAATACCCCCGAAAGCAGAAGAATTGACAGCCGTCGCCGTAGCTCAGAGGTAGAGCACCGGACGCGTAATTCGGAGGTCGTGGGTTCGGATCCCACCGGCGGCAGGTGGTTTTTTCTTCTGCTTTTCTAATCAGTTATCTTTAAACAATAACATATTCAGTTATATTCTAAATTGATCAACACCACAAAATAAATAACTTAAAAAAAAAAAATCCCCTGTGCCCCTTGGTTTCTTTGGCTGTTGGCTTCTGTCATATATATATATATATATATATATATATATGTAGGTTGTGAAAGCATGAAGTAATTTACTGCTTACAACAGTATATAGCGAAGTATACGCTTCGTTAAAGGAAACATATTTATTCGACTCGACGTTCCGATCGGAGGACCGATCGAAACGTCGAGTCAAATGAATATGTTTCCTTTAACGAAGCGTATACTTCGCTATATATGTATATGCATATATATATAAAATAAAGTCACCAGAAATTGAAGAACATGACAGGGTTGAATTCACGACTGGCTGGAGGACCAGCCGAAACGTCGTGAATTAAATCTTGTTATGTTTTACAATTTCTGGTGACTGTCTTATATTGATCAATCAACTCCCTAGAAGTCAGTTTATATATATATATATATATATATATATATATATATATATACATGTCTGCAAGCGATACCTATATATAAGTATATACCTGGGCAGGTTGTCGTTGGCAGCTAAGCAGCCTGCCCACTGTGTCAGGCGGCAGTCCCATTTAATCGTGAGAGGCTGCTCGGGAGGACCAATCTGGGTCGCAACCGAACCCAAGCAACCCAAGTCCCACTGATGGCAGCGGTGCATCCCTCGACCCCTGCACCAGTGTGCCAGGAGGGGTAGCAAGGCTATCAGGGATCTCTGAATGCAGCAAACGACCAATTCCGCATATTACCCCATTTGAACAGCTGCTATCAGTGAGCACTGCAATTGAACGCCGGAATCAGATTGAAAACCGAATTGCTAGCGAAGCTGATTCGCATTTGGCCTAATCACGCAAATCGACTATCATTTTTTCCCTAGCAAACTCCTTTTCAGAATTAGTTCCTGAGCTAGTTGTTGGAACATGACCAGAAACACAGCCGACAGATAGACATCACACAAAAAGAAAGGACCAATAAACACCACACAGGAAGAAAGGACGTATCCAGCCTCGTGTACGTCCTTTCTTCCTGTGTGGTGTTGGTTTGTCGGCTGCATTTCTGGCCCTTCTCAGGTTTGTCCCCTTATTAACGTGAAGTCATTCTCGTTTCACAAGGTATCACAATTGACTTCCAAGATATCACTTTACGTTAAAAAAAAAAAAATAAGCAGGTTTATTAGGACAAATTGCTTTTAATTATATTATAGGCGCGATTTAGAAATAAACTGTACAAGTGAAGGACTCATTTCTGGTTTACCGCACTGAAATCGCGCAAAAACATTTCTCGTGGTTACGGTGTGTGTCCGGGAAGTGAAAATCTCTACTGTTGAAGAAAATTTGCAAACTGATGTTGAGAGTAAGCCAGACCTACGCCACGTCTCCAGCGCTTTCACCATTCGTTTTTCCACAAGGTGGAAACCTTCAGCCGCGTGTATAGTCCGATCCTGGTCGTGGATTCCGGACATAGGCCACTGAGTTGCAGCCAAGTGCTTTCAAATGCGTCCGCATCGTTTGGTAGCAAAAAAATATGCGGAGCCCATTATCGTATAGTGGACTCCGCAGTCCGCATCAATCGAGACGAAGAAGCCGCAAAACAGTCCTCTCATCAAGACCGTGCACAATTTTTTTCTCAAGTTATTTAGACTATTCAAGTAAAACTCTCTGATTTGCTGTTTGACTCTGTGACATTTCATTTTAAAAATTTATGAATAGTCAGAAATGATAGTAGCCATGGGTTTTCATTACAGATCTGCTCACGCCTGTCTCCACACCCTTACAAAAATATCTTTAGACATTTTATGAACTGTCATTGACTTCTGTCTATGAAGTCAATAGAGCCGCCGCGGTGCCTCAGTGGTTATGGCGCTCGGCTGCTGACCGAAAGACGCAGGTTCGATCCCGGCCGCGGTGGTCGAATTTCGATGGAGGCGAAATTCTAGACGCCCATGTATTGTGCGATGTCAGTGCACGCTAAAGAACCCCAGGTGGTCGAAATTTCCGGAGCCCTTCACTACGGCGTCCCTCATAGCTTCAGTGGCTTTGGGACATTAAACCCCAATAAACCTTACCAAACGAAGTAAATAGACTTTCTATAGACAAATCCTACAGAGTAGTATAAAGGCGATACAAATCCTATAGACAGTATATAGACAATTTATAGATCTATGGACATACACTTTTAGTACACTTTTCTCTGGGCAGGTTATTGACTATGAACAGACAAAAAGAATATCTATAGGAAAGCAATAGAGCCTTAAGAAGTCTGTAGACAGTCTACTGACAATTTTTGTTAGGGTATGTTCTGCAGTGAGGCTGAGAGGAGGCAGTGTGAAGAGACTACGTGCTCGTTTATAGTTATTTCTTTCTTTTCAGGATCTCATTGAGCTTAATCACGAGGCGTAAATTGCGCTGCGCACCTGTGCAACACCACCTAGGTCTTGCCCCCCTGGTCACCCATTGGCTCACCTGGTTCTATCTTCTATGTCCTGTAGGATCGGTCTTACCCTCTTCGAGTCAAAATTAGCGACGTAATTCAAACATTGCACTAACCTACTAACTCAAATACTGAAAACAGCATGACAAAAGTATTAGACAGGATCTCTCATAACGTCAACCATTCAACCAAATGTTATTCTCTTCTTAGCAGCCAACGTGAGCGGCAGGTAAGCCCACGAATGCGCAGTCGACCAGCGTATTCGAAGTGTCGCGTAATGTCCACCCCTTCGTGATACAATCACCCACTATCCCCTCGCGTGCACCGTGATGCAACCGTCAATTACTCTTCCAAAAAACTGCGCACAAACAAGACCACGAGAACCTTAACGGTCACACTGATATCACGCCAAAGACCCATATCGCCTGCTCGTCATAAGGTTCTCGTGGTCTTCTTTGTGCGCAGTTTTTTGGAAGAGTAATTGACGGTTGCATCACGGTAGTGGGTGATTGTGTTTTGGGTTGATTTTCGCGGTTGTTGTATTTTTGTGCTTGTCTCACTGTGGGCAGAAGATACTTATATAGGCCTCTTCATGTGAATAAAAATTCAGTTGATAGTCTGTGCCCGTGTCGTGTCTTCTCGTTCTGTGTCTTCGTTTTTGCGCAGTTTTCACTATGAATTCCTACCAAGTAGCCCAGTTTACCATTCTTATTAAAGCATCTTATCTCTGCCTACTGCTACCAGATTGCACAGCTTCTCCCACTCTGTAAAGTAGCCACGTTCTGCAACCAACATTGTGCAACCCGCTGCACTCCTGTGCCGCTTCTTTGGGCAGAGTGCATTTCGCGGTACCAGAGACGTTTCCAGTCGCCGATCCTCCTGCGGCCAACTTGAGCATGTTGCGCAAACCAGTCTCTCCACTCGTTTGCACCTCCCTCCCTTTCTTTCGTCCACATCTTCCTTATTGTTATTTTATTGTTCTAGCAAAGCCCACTTGTTTCTTTTATCGTCCACCAGCTTTTCCAGTTGCGCGGAGCGTGGATGCCCATAAAGGCGCCATCGCGGGTCGGCGGAAAAGCCTGGACAGCGCGCGCACATATCCCCGTGGCAGGCGAGACCTTGACTTGGAGGAAATATCGGGGCCGGGACTCCGAAATCATGTCGCTCGCTCGGCTCAGACGGACAACGAGCGCGGCTTTTCCTCGGCCGCGTCGCGGGCGATTATAAACGGAGAAGAAAATGGATAAATAACAGAAACAAAGCAAGAAAAAAAGCGAGCGAAAACAGCCCGTGCGTGTGCGTTGTTCGTCGAATGAACCGAGGAGACCATGCATGCAAATGGCTGTGCAAGGAGGGGCAGGCGCTGCTTGGAGACTGCCCATGGTACGGTTGGGGTCGGTCTCGTGTTTTCTGGCTGCGCGCATGTGACGTGACTTTTGATCGCTTTTCTGGACATTGTTTTTTCCCCCCTCGCATACTGATCGGCGGAGTGCGTGCTAGGGTCGCGACGTCGGCCGCCCTCGGCGTCTCTTTCACAGTGCTGGAAGCGGGAGCAAGCGCTCGCTCGCGCGTGCGATTCCGCTGAACAGCTGTGCGTATACGCGACATGGCAATCCAAGGACAGAAAAGACGCGGGGATGACGGATGCCCGGCTCAGGGACGCTATTGTAACAGCTGTTTATTATCAACGACGTGTACAGGATTCAGACGCCCGTTGTCACTGCACTGTTGCACTGAGTGTACCTGCAGGACTGCATAAATCATTGAACCTGCAGGACTGCGTGAAGCACTGCGGTTGAGGTTGCTTTGTGCTAAATGTTTAAAAAACTCTCGGGGCAAAGTAACGGATTAAGAAGGACAGAACACAACACATTAGTTGCAAACTAGCAATTTTTTTTTTTTTGCTGATGAGCTGTCACTTTCCTGCTACTTGGCGCCTCGTGTGTTGTGGTTTGCCTTTGCCAGCTAATCCCTTTTTTATCCCGTATGTTTCGTAAACCCTTTCGTAATAAGGCATGTAGACATTAAATTCACCACCCCCGACCATTCCAGTAGGTCCACTGTATTTCAAGGAACGCCAACTAACGTTGTCTGAACATGGAATGCGGTGAACTAATATTCCTATCACACGCCGACGGCACTGACAAGCAGAGTGTTTCCCAAGGAGGCCCTTCTCTGGTTGATTTAATCTGCAAAGACGTACAGTTGCCTGTGATTCTCCAGACGTGTGGACAGCCCGTGAGGCACGGATATGAGCGGTGATAGTCAAGTTGAAGTGCATTTGGTGGCTCTGAGCCCGTTTGTAAGTATCTGGAGCACGCAATGGCACGAACAGCGCAGTCGACACTCCTATTACGTTAACCGATAAGCGACTGAGCCGCACTGACAATATTAAAGGATTTACAGGCCACCCCACTCGCATCCGTTGTGGAACGTAACACAGACACGATACACAACCTTTCGGTGTTTAGGTTGCAGTCGAGGAATCGATTACAAAAAGGTTGCGCAGAGTACGAGCTTATCACGAAATCTACGCCTGATGAAATTGGAGCAACATCTTTTTTGGCTTCTTGCCGAGCACTTGACAGGGATGCTGTAGGAATGCTCTATAGAGCAGGAGCTGCAATGTCCATCTCTGAAGTTGACGCCATTCTTTCTTCTCGGGCGCTCATCATCTGGTTCAAAATTCCACTACAAGCCGCAGTCAGTTCGAAGGCAGCCCATTTTAATTCAGCCAGACGTTGATGTCAGCTGTGAGTTGTGCACAAAAAGTACTGTGGGCCGTGTGTCCTCGCGGTTCCTGTCACGACGAGTGACAGGAGGGACAGGACAGGTGGCAGATGAGGGCAAAGAAAAGAGTGCTTTTGACATAATACCAATTGCAAGAAAACAAAAGACAACCGGTGTGTATTTTTTCTGGCAAATAATGACGCACATGTCTACGTATCAAATCAACGATAGACACCGACGCGGACAATCTGTCCCCTCTAAAGCGCGGAGTTAAGGAGTCGTGCGTTGGAAAGCAAGAGCATCAATAGACCATTTTGCGAAGAGCAGATTTTTCTCCTGGAGAAAGCGCAGCATTTTAACCTTGCTCATTAACGCGTGTTGTGTCCAGAGCAGCGCGTGCAAGCTGTTTATTTCCAAACGCAACCGCTGTTTTCCGATCGGTTTTCTAAGCCGGGAAACAACGCAGCAGTCCAGACAGGTACAGGAGACCGAACGGTGTGAACGTAGACGCCTTGGCTGCTTGCCTGCCTAGCTGGCCATACCAAACACTTTCCTGGTACACACGTACGCACGCGACCGCTGATCACCGGCGTGTGCGTCCGGCGCGCGGCTTGGCATTGGACGAGCATCGAGAACCGGTGTGAGGCGCGTGACACCAGGGGAGGCGGAGTGGCGGCGCCCACAGGAACGATCTACACCCGTCGAGGTCCGATGCCAATGGGGCGTTAGGGGCAGCCGCTATTGATGTATTCTTTTCTTCCTTTCCGCCGCCACTTCGGATAATGTGTATTTTTTCCCCCATTTATGACCTTTACATCTTGGCTTCCTCGTTCGTGTCAGCTTGCGGACGAAGCGGAGGTCTTGGTAGAACGAGAAATCCTTCCGGTGAGCCTCTCTGGTAGCGGTGCCAGGGGAGTTAAAGTGATTACCTTGACTACAGTGCGGATGAAGGGAGCGGAGTCTGGATCGTTAGCTGGCGCCGCCGTGACTAGACCGGTTTCGGTGTTGCGAAGGAGTTAAGCAAACTGATGTCTCTTGGAGATAAAGCAATGCCAAGGGTGGCGAACGTAGATACAAGTCGAAGTTATATAACAGCAGCTGTTCAGCGGACCAACCCGACATCGCGACCGGAAGACCGACTGTTTTCAAATAGAGGCCAGCCGATGTCTGAAATATCACACCGCTTTGGGGTCCATAATTCATTTCCTTTGAGAAGCAAGCGTGCCTCCTATATGACATAGTTTGAAGGGATATGAGTGTTCGTCATTGCTGTGGGGAATCACGTTTTTTTTTTTTCTAGTCGTTACGTCTATACTGCCTGAGAACTGAACTGTCAAAGGTACTACGATATCTAGTGAATGCCGCATGAGTGAGCGGGGAATCGCAAGTGAACGTTTGCACCAGCGCCTTGGGCGTGAATGTTCGCAGAAGGCATCAAGGTCGCCCCCAGATCGCCATTACACCTGCACGCACGTGGAGCTCTCCTGTTTACCAACCATCCATATGTATGACATGGCCTTTGTATCCCGTGCAGAAACCACACCATAGCTCTTTCTCCTGCCCTGATGGAAGACGAAATTGAAAGAGTGGGCTAATTAAGCTCTGTCTTACAGTTTGTTTATCAGTGGAGTGTAGGCTTAGAGCGCGCGAAGATGCCCTCCGGAAGTCTATGGTTGCCTGTGAGCACGTGAAGACAGCACACCGGTGCAAGCCACCACCTCTGGCTCATAGCTTTTATATACGATGCAATAAATTTCTCGAGACAAAATGGGCTCTGCTGGCATCGTCATAACGCCATCCACAGAGAGGTTTGTGAAACCAAGCGATCTGCAGGGCGCTTATTTGTCGGCTAGCTCTGGGTGCCCCTGGGCACTCAATAGGAAAAAGAGGGCGGGTCCCCCGCACTAACTAGGCTTGATCGGTAATTGTTAAACAGTTCTGTCCGCTTGGTGGCAGCAGAGTAGTGAGAAGACCGTGCATCAACATTGCTCGTTGGATTGTTGTTCGCACGTGTCAAGCTCAGAGGAAGTAGGAACGCGAGCGCTCCTCCGACTCCGCTCCTCCCGAGCGACTCTTTCCTGCAGACGACGCAAATAAACTCATAAGTGTCCTTATGCAGAAGTGCTCCGTACTCTCAAGGTCGAAGCGAGCATCCTTCACTCAAAAGTTATTGTGGATTCACGCAGCTGTCTCTATCTCTAAAAGAAGTCTGCAAGAAAACGTTCTTCGCACACCTAAACTGATGCTCCTCATTGCATTAAGTTATGCGCCTGCCTTTATCAATACGCTCAAAGCCCTTTAGTGCAGCGAGAGCACTTGGCGACTCATCAAATCGCGACTCTATTTAAAGCACCAACTTATCTACTTCCTTCTGTCCTTTGAGTTCTATATTAGGGCGAAATGTGGAACCGTATCGAGTACAGCGAAATACGTCTTGAATGAACTTCATGGGGACCTTCAGAAAATTTTCGCTCAAGTGAAGATTAACTGAACTGCAATGACCCCACAGCTCTTCGATGATCTGAGTAAATATATGAGGCAACCAACTTTGATCTCAAAGGCATTTATTTTTCAATACTTAATTGACCTTCGGTATTGCCACCTAAGTGAATTGAGCAACTTCGTCTCCGCTTTCATGTAGCTTTTCTGGTGAAAATTGACTGCACGGCGATATAGAGGCGTTAAACTTCTCTAAACAGGTTAATGCCTCAGTGGCGCAAATTCTTGTGAAGCAATGACTTCGATTAAGGCAACTGCGTTATACGGTACGTGCGGCTACTTCTCATGTCAGCTGCGTAACCATCCCAACCTAAAGTAGCTGCGGTATTTCGCAGTTTCGTATGCGAAAGCAGTGCACTGCGAAGTTCTATAACCTGCTCAGTTTTGCGATTGCAGTCTTCGCAGTTTCAAAGACTATTTGCAGCGTCTGCCTAAATTATTAATTCTCTGCAGGTGCTTTGCAAACCGTTAGATAGACTCAAAATTGCAGTGCACAGAATTTTTTTCAAACTATAACTGACTGGCGCTGGGCACAATGACGTTTTTGTGGGTGGTTTCGCAGAATATTCATTCCACTACCATTTCAATGTAATCATAGCTCTGAAAAAAAAAGGATAATTTTCATACTTCATTAAAGATCATTGCGACGCGTTGTTTCAGTGCGTACTCTGGCACAGCTGCTTAATTGGCTTTCTAGCAGGCCCCTATCCAACGCCCCCCCCCCCCCCCCCGCCCCCTCTCTACTCTTCTGAAATGAAGAACAAATCCCCGTTCTCCTGAAACTGAAAGTGGTCTCGTTGGGAATGAAACACCCTGCAACCACCCCCTGCCCACACCGCCCTCTCCTTTCGAAAAATCACCTTGGACCCTCCCAGAAAAAAATTCAGGGGGCACTTTGGCTCTCTAAAGTGCTGTAAGGTGAAAGCGTTTCCTGGCCACTGTTTGTTTTTATTTACTTTTAATTTTCACATTCTGTTTTTTATTTATTTTTTGCTCCTTTTCTTAATTTTTATTGTTTTTATTTTTATTTCAACATCTTATTTTTATTTTGTTTTTATTTTGTTTATTTTCTTATTTTTATTTTTTTATTTTCCTTTTCTTGACTTTACTCCTTTTATTTTATTTATGAAGCCCATGCATTCACTAGATGCGCCTTTATTCATGCTGGAACCTTGAGCCTTTTCAGCAGTGACGCCGAAAGGCGGACAAATCTGCCGACGCGTCTGTCGACACGGCTGCCGACGCGTCTGTCGACACTCCTGCCGACGCGTCTGTCGACACGGCTGCCGACGCGTCTGTCGACACTCCTGCCGACGCGTCTGCTAACGACAGTATGAGGCATTAAAGGCTTTCGCCTTAATAAATCCTGGCTACGTGCCCTTTTTCCTCGCACAGATATCTGACAACGGCGGCAGTGTTTTCTCAAGCACGCTTCTAGCAAGGTTTTAAGCGCGAGATTCGGAGCAAGGTTTCGGATCGGCCGATACGTATTTACCTCGTAGAGGGCACAAACATCCGTCAAGGTCGGATGTCGAAACGCGCGTTTCGGCGCGTTCCAACGAGGCCTTAGCCTTATTTCACACATCGGAAGAGTCAGCCTTCCCTCCCCTCCTCCCACCCCTCTTTCCCATTAACTGCTGCACATTGCGGACGACCGGTGAGAGGCGTCGCTGTTTTGCACAGCGATCGTCGGAATAATTTAATACGACGCCGGTCTGTCACGCACCAAAGGAAGGTTGCGTGTTGTTGCGGTGCCTAAGTTATGGGCGCTAATACATTTGCTTGCATCAGGGGTCTCAGCCTTCACCTAACCTACGCGGCTCAGTTCCTGCATCGAATAGCGTGTGCATGCTGTTATCACGCAGAAGATACTAAGCAACTTTTAATTCAATGTCCACGCAAGACGGATGCTTCGCCGTGCAGCACAGAGGATTGCAACACGACACTTGTTTCTTAGCTTCTGCTTCTGTGAGAAAAAAGTAGAACAAAAAGTTTTGCTTACTGTTAAATAATTCTATCTGGAAACAAATATGTTCACGCATTACTGATTTTTACCGGCTCTTTATGGGCTCACTACGGACTGTACATTTCAGCAGCGTCTGCATTTCCTACGCAGTGCAGATCAAGTTCATTTATATAGCTTGCATAAAATACGTGCAGAGGGCTGTGCGTTTTTTTTTTTTTTTGCGCCGTCCTGTCATTAAGTGTTCCCACCGTTACGTATAGCTAGCGTCTAGGTATCAGAGTAGCCGGTTTCCTTTGATGAACGATACATCTCCCTTTTATTTTCAAGTATTTCTCTCGCCCAATAGCACACCCCTGTTTAGCAGTGCCACGAATTAAAAGGCGAATGAGATATTCAGGTACAGGTACGTGAAATGTGAAAGGAATGAGTTAATGAATATTCAAGGCCCACTTTTTTTTTTTACTTGTTGCCTTTGGAAAGCCATGAAAGATGTCTTGCATGCAGGAAAACTGTTTTCGAAAAAACGAAACGTATTTTTCGCATTAACGGTTGCGAAGTACCCGTTTATCTTAAGAAAATAAGGTGTCTTCTTTGGTACTGCATCGACCTATAAGCACGCATGCACACACACAGTCTGACTTACGAATGCATAGTTCGTAGTAGTTCGAGAGGCCTTCCTCTATTGCTGCTCTGCGCATTTTGGCTTTAATCGCAATAACGAATAAAAAATGAATTGCCTAGCCCAGCTAACTCCCCGCGCTTGCGGCCTGTTGTTAAGTTTGCTGTACAAGACTGCATCCAACCGTGATCACTGGTTCTTGAAACCTGTCGTCGCCCTCTAAACGATGGCAGTTTGAGACTGAACACTATAAAAACGAAAAAGATAAGTGTGATACTATGTGTTCCTAATTATAGCTTGCGACTCCTAGCTAGAAGTGAATGAAAAATTCACACAAACGAATTTTTTTAGTAAAGAAAAAGGGCTAAAATGAATATTTGTTGTCTGTGTAACACTACTTTACTGCCCCGCCGCGGTGGCTCAGTGGTTACGGCGCTCGGCTGCTGATCCGAAAGACGCGGGTTCGATCCCGGCCGCGGCGGCTGAAATTCGATGAAGGCGAAATTCTAGAGACCCGTGTACTGTGCGATGTCAGTGCACGTTAAAGAACCCCAGGTGGTCGAAATTTCCGGAGCCCTTCACTACGGCGCCCCTCATAGCCTCAGTTGCTTTGGGACGTTAAACCCCAATAAACCAAACCAAACCAAACTACTTTACTGCAGTGGCGTCCAATCGCTCCTGCAGTATTCATTCTCATATTGAGATTTTTCACCAGTCTTGCAGTGTTATACTCCATCTCACGCGCAGAAGGACTCCTGTTTTTGCAAACGGTTGCTTTACACTGGCGCACGCGCACAAATTATTCGAGACTCGATACGGTCATTGTTTTTACGTCGGTTCGTAACGCAACACTCGCAATGCCCGGTTCACTTAGACGAAGAATCATTTAGGACACTTTTCCTTGTTGTTTCGTGGAATCAAGTAGAAGTGGAATTTCATCAAGCTACGTTAATGGCGATAGGTTTTTTTATATTTTATTACGCATCGTTATGAACGGCAAACGCTTAACTAAACCACGACGAGCTTGCCAAGAACGCAAACGTCCTCTCGAGGCTGATTTTCGTTTTCTGCACGTAAGGGCTTGACGAACTCTTTGCGCGGAGAATTTTGTTACAGATGAACACGACGAGAATAACAACCAGCGAACTTACTCAAGTGGCGAAAAGAGAAAGCGGGACCAAAACGGAAAATGCGTTGATAACGAAACGCACATTCACTAAAGGTGTGTAACGTTATAAAATAAATTTTTCCACTTCAGTGCATAATTGGAATGAAATCCACATCGCATCTGAGACTAGACTAGAATAATCTAAGGTAGCAAACCCTCGAAACGAGTACTTTTTATTACCTGAAATGCGTGGTTCACAAAAAAAAAAACGCAGAGAAGGCTGCTTAAGCAAGACTATAGTGGCGTTAGGCACGAAAAAATAGCTCTTATTCAGAGGAAACCAAAAAATCTTAAGCAAAGAAAGGAGCGCGGACTAGATTCTAGCGAACAGCAGTTAGTAATGAACTGGGTGCAGTTGCATGTTTTTCTTTTTATTCTTCTCTCGCTAAGGAATCGCGTGTGTTCGGGCTGCTTTCTGCGTTCTTGGAAGTTTCCTTTTAGTGACCAACCTTTATCTGCTCGCTTTTCTCAAAGCGAAGCAAAGTTCTTGCGCAACAGGGGCTTTCGCGACGGCCACTGTGGTAAGGTTGCCGGCCGTATTAATGTGGAACATGAGAATTCATCTGAACTTAGCGGATTCATAACGGTACAGTGGCGGGGATTTTGTTAGCAGGTTTTTTCGCTGACTTTGTTCATGAGATCAAACGGAACGCGCAACATTCTGCGCTGGTATAGTTGTGGAGACTACGCGATACCCCTTTTAACTGCATAAAGGACAAGCTCTATTTCTTGACTTGGCAGGCCTCAAGCAGGTTGATAATAAAAAATTCAACTGCAGCGGATGTGGTATGCTATTCACAAAAACGAATCAAATGTCGCAGTCCAGTTGCGATATTTCATGTTCTTGAAAAAAAAAAAAGTACATTATTAACAACGTTGAAATTCGGGCTTGTTGGTTCATGCTTCGGAGCAATAGCGCAAACAGGACAAGGGACAAAAGAACGAGCAGACACACACAGCGCTATTATTAACCTACATTATTAACCTACGCAAGTTCATCATTGATATCATTTCTATATATTTTACTCAGTATTTCCAAGGCCCTGTAGTTGATACCGTTGACTGCCCATAACATTAAATTCCATTGTATTCTAAAACAGTTAGGTGAAACTCGCAATGAAGAAGAAGAAACGCTCAAATAAAGTGAACAACTATGAACAAGAACTGCACATATCGCGTCCTATGCTGTGCTGAGACGTGTGAGCAAGCCCAGACACAGCTGAACTTTTTTTCAGTGCGATGCCCGTGACTGTTATCAGCCTTCGATGGCGAACCTCTCTCGAAAATTGCCTCTCGCGGCCTCTGCACGGTTGCCTAAGAGGATCTGGGTTGTGTTCCTGCCACAGAGGTAACGTTGGAGAGCAGCTGCACTGCTTGCAGTCGACTGCAGCCGCATCGGCTGGCGTAATCTCTACCGCAGCGAGCACCATAGACTCTTCGCAGGAACCAGGCTTACCTTTGTAACATGTAGCATGGTCTGGTTGCATCGCAAGAGGGCTGCGCTTTACAACCAAGCTAGCATTTTCACCGTGCGTTTTTGTCGTTTATGCGGTCTTGCCAACTTTTTGCTTTCATTTCACGAAGGCACTGCGAATGCGTGCTGCTGTTGTCGCTACTGCAGCAGCTACCGACGGTTGCATAGTGGCTGCGGCGTCCTGCTACAGCGTGAGCGTAGGTCGCGAGTTCGATTCTTGGCCACCGCGTTGACGTCTCGTCTCAGAGGAGGCGAAGTACAAGTACGCCATGTGTATTAACGTTAAAGTGACCCGTTGAAGGAGCCGGAGTAGTTCCGGACTCTTCGCGCATGGAATACTCCATCGTGACTCAGTTTTTTTTTCTTTTTTCATCAACAGGGCACGACAATGCGACCGTCATAGAACGCTGCATCTCACCCGAAAGACCCTGTTGTCCTGCTGCAGTCGGATACAATTTAAGAGTCACGGAGCAGATCCCTCTCAAAGGAGGCCCTCAGCCAATGAAGTCGACCCATTTTCGTGGCGTCGCTGTTAATTCGATTAATCCGTGGTTGATCCCTTTGCTCCAGCTAGCTCCATGTGACGTCACGCTATCGTCACTCAAGGGGATTAATTAGCATCGAAGTCATGAGAATCGGTCAACGCCACTGGCTGGGGCCTTTACATTGAGGGAAATTTGCCGCTTCGTCCTTGTGTTGTATCCGACTAAAGCAGACGCGGTATCATCGAGAATGGTAATGGTGACATCCCGTTAGTCAACGCCTCACGCCACTTCTCTGCTGTTTTCGTGGCTGTAATCTAGTGTTCGCAGCGAGAGCGCCTGCCAACTAGCTCTCAACTTTCCGTTCTGCTGTAATCTCGTCTCTGTCTCGTCTCATGTCTCGACGTGACTTAACCCGTCTCTCACCACGTCGTTTTTTGTCTCGCCCTGATCTCCGACTCTCGTTTCCGTCAGCCTTCTTGCTTATATCACGTGGATTCGTTTCTCTCTCGTCCAACTTGCGCCTCAAACAAGAAATATGCGTGCTGATGCCTCGCACGACGTTATAGCATGATAGCTTCACCAAATGTAAAAGAGGTGTGCTGCTCGGAGGCTTTAAATTTCTAGATAGCCCTCATCTATTTCAAAATGAAATAGCGAAGTGTCACTGGGTTCCCCACCCTAGAAACAATACTCCAACGTTTACGTTAACGAGCGGCAGAACGCAGTGCTGCGAACTAATACAGTCCTATATCCGCTGCCGCTAGAAATAGGTGTAGCTGTTGTTAATAGGCACTGACTTAACGCCTGTCAGTGCGATTTTGCAAGTTGTCCGCACAACCAGACGCGAAAAAAGAAAAAAAAAAAACATTCGTAGCTTGTAACAACTGGGAATTTGGTGAATATTCCGTTGAGAGAGCTTCTTTGGTCTTGAATCGCTCGAAGTAGTTACAACTTCTTCCACTCGCAAGCAACGTTCTCGGGTAAGGGTAGAATAAGGTTACAGCGAAAACAAAGATTGTGCGCGTTTAATCCCCAACGCGTCACGCGAAGCTCGTTTCCTCTAGGTAACGTATCCGACACCGCGTGAAGAACGCAAGAGTGACAGTATAGGTTCCTTCCTTCCTCCTCTCTTTCCTATCAGGAATGATCGAGGCCAAATAGAGATAGAGCGCCCTGAGTGAAAATAAGACGGAGGAAGACGACAACGAAACCTTTCGCCGTAAACATGGTGCTGGCAGAAAAATATACTCGGCTCCGAAACGTGTCTCCACGTATAGATACGCAACGATGCCCACCTGCTGCAAGGCTGTCTGCTGCTTGGGGCTGAGATCCCCGACGTGTCCGCTCATGGTGACTGCGAAGACTTCGACTCCGGCCTCTCTCGGGGACACCAACAACCACTACAGGCAAGGGGAACCCTCAGGTGCGCGCCCAGCCGACCTGCAGCGGCGAAGAAAATCACACGACGGTGTCTCCAAAAGCTCGCAGCCGGGCGCTCCTAGCCTTCGGCCGTTCCTCGCAGGTGGCCCCTTTCTCGTCCGGCGCCTTCCCGTTCCGACGTCGCCGCTATCGAGTCCAGCGCGATGTTGGCCGCTCGAAGAGATCGAAGAAGAGGAGGTCACGAGTCACAAACAACCGCACACGGGACGCCGCCGGCCACAGAAGCGATTAGCACCGGCGCTGGTTCTTCGTCACTCCACCGGTGACCACACGACGACGTCTGCTACGAGTGCTAGTATCGATACGGCAACAGTGTGGGTTCCAAACGGCATGCTCCGGTGCTGCCGCACGCGACGGAAGAGAAATTATGTCGTCTGCACTCGCACGCGCGATCGTTCGCCCTCTCATAGAGAAACGCGAGCCGCGTCGGTGGGGAAGAGAAAGGGGGAGGGAGAGAGAGGGGTGAGACACGAACTAAAGGAAGAACGACTCCTTTCGCTCTCTCTCTTTCTCTGTTCTCTCTCGTTCTATCCTTCTATCGCTCGCATCGAGGAAGCCGAAAGCACAGGCCGCGGTGTGGAGAGTGCGGAGAGAGTGGTTTCGCGCAGGAGACTTGCGGACGATACAAGCGCGTCTGGCCGGAGCGGGAAGGGGAATAAACAGAGAGAGAGGGCGGGGTGTACTGGGGAGAGCCCGTAGCAAGCAGGCAAATACACGCTACGTGCGCTCTATAAAGCTAACTGGAGAAGGAATCCGCGTGCCACCGGTATCTCGGAACCAAAAAAGAAAGATTAACACTCAGTGAAAACGAAACCAGTATAGAATGTGAGAGCGAATGGGGCTTTTCCCTCTCTGCTGAAGGGCGAAACGACCCGAGAAACGGACGGGGTGAGAGCTCAAATTGACGCTCGATGTGCACGGCTGGGCGGTGGTTCGAGCAATGGTGAAACAGGTCCCGTCACTCCGCCGCAGGCGGACCACTTTAAGTGAAAGTGCGCTGCACTCCGAGCGCCAAATCTGGTGCGGAAGCCAAATGAGGATTTCTTCGTTTCAAACTTTCCCCCGCCGTGGATAGCGTGCAATGGATCTTTTTCTAATAGCTCCCTGCGTGTAAACTGGCAGACAAATTAGCTGCGCGTGTTTTTCCAAGAACAGCGTGTGCGAAATCGACGGCGCGATTGACTGCGGCACAGTATTTCGCAAATTTCACGTATGGTGTAGCCGGCACGCGGCCGCATCCGGAACCATCAGAAAGATGATAGTACCGATGGACAGTGCTCGGCTTCGTCCGGCGTGTCCTGTCCAAGGTCTGGGTACTTATTTCTGTAGCGAAGCGCTTTCGTGTGTCGTATAGTGTTGTGCTGGGTTTAGTGGCGCATAAGCTTTTAAGGCTATCATGCGCCGAGCTCAAGGTATTGAAAAATTGTTTTTATGCGAAGCATACTGCTTTAGCTACCACTTCAGCCCTTCACCGTGGTTATGCGCCTCCAAATCACGTGATACACGACGTCACACCACGTGACACGATGACGTCACGACAGTAGAGAAACGGGGGCCCACCTCGCGCCGTCGCTGTGGTTGTGCGCCTCCAAATCACGTGATACATGACGTCACACCACGTGACACGATGACGTCACGACAGTGGAGAAACGGGGGCCCACCTCGCGCCGTCGCTGTGGTTGTGCGCCTCCAAATCACGTGATACATGACGTCACACCACGTGACACGATGACGTCACGACAGTGGAGAAACGGGGGCCCACCTCGCGCCGTCGCTGTGGTTGTGCGCCTCCAAATCACGTGATACATGACGTCACGACAGTGGAGAAACGGGGGCCCACCTCGCGCCGTCGCTGTGGTTGTGCGCCTCCAAATTACGCGACACGATGATGCTTCGCATTCTCCAGGCTTAACCAAGTTAAGCCTCTGCCATTTTTTGCAGAATTTTACAAAAATGTGAAAAAACGGTGGTGTAGAGGGTCTAAAAGTTAGTTCGTACTACCTAATAATGAGAAAGGAAAGATAATTTAGAAATGGCTAAAAGTTCAGCGACCAACCTTAGCTTAGCAAAGATCTCGAGCCTCCCATAAACAAATAAAGACCTCAGCTTTCTTCTCAGGAGTGAGAAAGTGGGTGAGGTGTATCGACTGTGTGTCGCGAAGCACAGGGTCAGAATATAGAGCTTTTCAAGGACACCTGCTTCCATTAAAAAGCTAAACACATATAGAGTATCGACAGGCGCATCTTCATCTGATATCAGCGCTGGATGAAAAAGAATGTTTTCGTTATAAAATGGAGTAAAATATTTTCTCAGTGAGTCAAGTTCTGTGCATGAGAATAAGACGTGGTATACTGTAAGTTCATCTGCGCACTTCTCACAAACAGGCGTGCCTTAGTTTATTTTCAGTAGGAAATTGCCGGTAAGGTGTGCCTGTCCAATATGGAGACAGCAAAAAATTAGTTACGTGAAACTACATCACTTGTTAAGTTCCTAGATATCCTTCAAAAGTAATTAAATTATATTGAAAACTACTGCTTTAAAAAGTAATGAAATCACATTACAATTACTTCCCAAAAGCAATGAAGATTACTTTTAATATACTTTACGCATAAACTGTTACACATTGTTCACAGTTCTTACAAAATTTTCAGATTTCTTTGCACCGCCACTGAGCTTGAAAGTGAGAGTCGAAAATTTTGCCCCCCTTTAAAGAAAGGTAGCCCTAGTCCACTGAACGGTCGCTTTGCTGCCGCAGATGAAATAAGCATATTCAGAAAATTTGCATAAGTGCTCACATCCCTCTTTGATCAGAAGTTCGCAGTCAACCCTCTCGATTTAGAAGAATTTGGCTCCCGCGTAAACAGCGGGAGTGTATCGACTGCTTGTTTACGCTCATCGTCCCGGAAATGGGCACCGGGGCGCAAACAACCTCCTAATTGTTATGCTGTTCAATTGATTCGTTCTGGAGGTACGTTGGCCGAAATAAATTGCATGTCTTGTTGACGCTGTCTTCTATGCTGCCCTTGAGTTATAAATAGGGCTTAAGATCCGGCCACACACCAAGTCTGTTAGATGTCATTTGAGACGTCTAAGTGCGGCGACACGACAATGTAGTACATAAAGCAGTCTAGATGGAAGTACTCGCTCAAGCACTCGCAGTGCATCGGTGGGAAGGAGCAGTACGGCGTGACATGGTCATGCATCCTTATAAAAATGGTTATAGGCAGTATATAGACATCTTATAGACTCTGTTGCCTTTCATAGATATTTCTTTTTGTCTATTCATAGTCTATGGATTGTCTGTAGAAAAATGTATACTAAAATGATATCGCCATAAATCTATACATTGTCTATAAAGTGTCTATAGCATTTGTATTGCCTATAGACTATAAATGGACTTCATTCTATAAAGTCTATAGACTCTCATGGAAAAGTCCCAGAGAACAGTCTATAGACTGTCTAAAATATTTTTAATGGTGGAGCTCTCCTGGTGGCTCTGCGGTGCATCTGTGTGTACGACCGTACACAGTGCTGGAAGATGCGTAGCACTCCTATAGACTCTTCAGCAAGGCGGTGCCGATGCCCGCGTGCACATTGCATCTGGTCCCTGTGCACCACTTCACTGCAGTGCTGGCTACTGCTGGCCGCGTGTTTTTCTTGCTTGGTAGACGCTCAGCACTTCAAACGCAAGGTCAAAACATGGCCGATACAAGGAGGAGCACGGACTCATTGCTCAGCAAAAGTAATTTCGCTACAGACGGAAACAACTCAAGAATGAAGCGGCTTTTAGCCGTCAAAGGACCTGGACCCCCTTCAAACCAATGACTTCGGTCGATTTTCATGACCCTGCTAGCGTGAGGGAGTGGCAGATGAAAGGTCACTCCCTTTTCAACTGCCGCTCCCTGTATTGTCACGCTAGCAGGGCGTTGAGAACCGGCCGACGCCATTGGCTTGAAGGGGGTCCTTTGAAGAGGATATGCCGCTTCGTTGTTGAGTTGTATCCGACTATAGTAATTAATTACTTTTGCCATGAAATTACTGCAGCAAAACAAATCATTAAATTACTGCATTACATCACTAAATTACCAGCCAAGGAAATTAAGTACATTAAAAATTAACCATAAAAGTAAATTAATTACTGCAATTTCATTATAGTAAGTTAATCACCAGAAAAACTAGCAACTCTGTATACGCAGTATATCTTATGACCTCGAGCGTACCAGCAGCTTGGAAGAACGCTAACATTTTCTTCATTCACAAGAGAGCAGACATCAAGGGCATGAAAAATTACAGACCGATCAGATTACAGTCCGTTGCCTACAAGGTATTTACTAAGGTAATCGCAAACAGAATCAGGGCAACCTTAGACTTCAATCAACCAAATGATCAGGCAGGCTTTCGTAAAGGATACTTGACAATAGACCACCTTCACAATATCAATCAGGTGACAGAGAAATGCGCAGAATACAATCAACCCCTATATACAGCTTTCATTGAATACGAGAAAGCATTTCACTCTGCGGAAACCTCAGTAGTCACGTAGGCATTGCGGACCGAGGGTGTAGAAGAGTCATGTGTAAAAATACTGGAAGGTATCTATAACGACTGCACAGCTCCCATAGTCCTTCATAAAGTCAGCAATAAAATTCCAATAAGGAAGGGTGTCAGGCAGAGAGACACGATCTTGCTAATGCTATTCAGCGCCTGTTGAGGTGAATAGAAATGGCGAGATCGTGCCTCCCTGCCTGACATCCTTCCTTATTGGAATTTTATTGCTTTACAGGAGGTGTTCCGAGGCCTGGATTGGGAACAGTTGGGGATAAGAGTTAACGGAGAATGCCTAATTTGCGATACCTCTTCGTTAGCATTCACGCGTCTGCCCCATAGGTGAGTACCGCTAAGATAAGCGGTTATGTACTTTTCTCTTGAGAGATTGTGGTAAGCTACCATATATAATCTGAGAGCCTGCCAAATGCTCTCCAACCCATTCCTATTCTATAGTAATTTCACTCTTGTGATCCGGGACCACGGTCACTACCTGCGCTACTCAGACGTAATCGTTTACCACTTCCAGCACCAAGCTACCAATTGCAAGCTGCTTTTTCCTTCCGAGACCATTGAACATTACCTTTGGTTTTCTGCACATTAATTTTTAGATTCTCGGAACTGCTCTGCTTGTCTAACTCATTGATGGTGTTTTTCAGTTCATCTTTTGGGAGACTTAACAAGGCAATGTCATCAGCGAAACCAAGAGGAAGAAATGGGCTTGGGCAGGGCATGTAATGCGAAGGCGAAATGACCTATGGTCTTTAAGTGTAACCGACTAGATTCCAAGGGTAGGCAAGCGTAGCAGGGGGCGGCAGAAAGTTAGTTGGGCGGATGAGATTAAGAAGTTTGCGGGGATATGGTGGGCGCAGCTGGCACAGGACAAGGTTAATTGTAGTGACATGGGAGAGGCCTTTGTCCTGCACCGGGCGTAGTTAGCCTGATGACGATGATGGTGAAACCAGCTTGTTGGTACCAAGGGACATAGGCGAGGAGCGTATGAATTAGCTTGGAAGCTTTCAAAGCGCAGTAATGGAGTCTAGTTTGAATAAGCAGACTCCCATAGAGGGCTTCCCTTTAAAACATTTCTTAGACAGTCTATAGACAGAATCTATAAAGTCTATAACTGTCTATTGGCCAATACTAGAGAACAGTCTATAGGCAATACAAATGCTACAGGCAGTCTATAGATTTATGGCCATAAAATTTTAGTAGATTTTTTCTATAAAAAGTCCATGAGGAGACAAAAAGAAATACCGATAGGAAGGCAATAGAGTCTATAAAAAGTCTATAGACTGTCTATAGACCATTTTTATAAGGGTTACACTGTCATACTGCGTTTTTGGCTGTCACACGGCAAGTGCACTTACTACGAATTTTGAATTCGTCGAACGTCTTTCCATGCACCTTGGGACAGATGTACGCAGTCTAATTGCGACTGTTTGAATTGCACAGTGCAGCATTAAATCAAGAGGGATACGCCGCGGATGCAATAATTATTATTACTTTTTCGACACAATCACCTTCTATAAACTTTCGGTGGTGGGTATATGCTCTTTACACGCTTAGGTTTTCTTTTTTCTGGACGTCTTCCATAATCCATCCTCCTCTCCTCCGCAAGTGATCAACTCTGCTTTGTCCTTGCGCGCAATTTTACGAGAGACTGCAAGGACCGCCAAACAGAGGAAACAGTGAAAAGAAAGGAAACTGAGTTGATTACGTGAGAACACAAAGAGACCCTTGTGAGTCTCCTCCAGTGGCCCCCGATTCGCCTTCGCGCGAAGGGATAATATAGCAGACAATGACGTCTAAATACCTCATCTGCAAGGTCCTATCGTGAGGAAGTGCCCCAATGAAGCACTGTCTTTCCGTTCTGTCGGATGTTATTTTCCTAATGGACTTGCAGGCTGTTCTTTCCTGCATTTTTGTTTTCCTTCATTCACGTAACTACTGAATAGTTGTCCATGCATGGACACGCGAGACAACCTTGCTTAATTAATTATTCTGCTCTAGCTACCGCCCGCGTGCTTGTGCAAGTACACGAGAGGAAAAAAGCTACCAGCAATAAGCGTTTATACAGTAGCATTCAGCGCATGCGTATAACCTCGTCGCCATCGTTTTCACTGGGTATACCCTGTATAATTGCGCACCAGTTTGTCGCGCACGTGTTCTTGCACGGACGACGTTGTATGGACCGACGACGCTTCGGACTATTGAGAATAATTACGTGCAGTGCTAACATCTTTTACGACCACGTAGATGCTCACGTGGTCCCCACACGTCGTCTGGCGCTGATGAGTCAGGGATTAAGTGCATTATGAGCAGCGCTGACAACTTACGGCGCCACAGATATGTCCACAGATCGGCCACGCACGCCTCTTCAGGCTAGACGAAGTCAGCACTGCTCTTATACTTCATCTCACAAGTTGTCTGCAGCATCGTTGAAGGTAGAGCTCTCTCGTACAGTCAGGACCAAAGATGACTACAAATAGTTCCTCAAATATTTGTGCAGTGTTGTGATTATTTTCAAACGATTAGTGCAGTAATTGAAAAAAGTAGCTCAGGATTGTGTGTTGAGAGTACAGCGAGCGTTTCACTCCCTGGTTATATTAGCAAAGAAAGCCCGCTCGAGCACAGCACTGCGGATGCCTGCTGCAAAGTTGTGCTCCGCCATTAGCCGACTGAATCTCCTGCACGCAGAAGCCGGACACTGGTATGGCGAACTATAGCCGGGTACAACTTAAGTCTGCAGTGAAACTCCGCTTACATGCAGGACCGCCGCAAAGAATTTCTTCGCAACAAAAAATTGTAAAATTTTTCTTGTTACCTAAACAAGAAATCAATCACAAGAAACAAAGTTATTAGTTCTAGAATTCTGACACCTGGCTTGTTTAGTATACAGGGAGTACAAAGTTAGACTGCTGCTGCTGGTGATGATGATGATCTTTCAACATTCTCAACGTTTCCTTTGTGAATGTGCTCGTCGTAAAACAAACGTAGCAGGAGTAACTAAAGCTCAGAAATGCATGCGGCGCCAACTATTTAGATATATGACTGTGCGAAGGTCGGCAGCCCTAATGAACATATAATCTGCTTCAGCGAAGACCTCTCAGTCTTCAGCGTCGCCTACCGCAGCATGTGTAACATTACCGTCTGTGTGAATAGCGTGATTTTTTTCGGAAAGCTTAATTATTCTTGATTATCCTCGACACCTATATCCGCTATCTTCTTCTTTAAGGCTCTGCAACCGGAGTGTTCTTGCGCAAGTAGGCGGAGGGTTAGCTGGATTCATCGCAAACGCTCCTGTGCAAAGCATTAATGATGTGTGCATAATCCTTCAAAGTGAAACGTGGCTCAAAGTATAAAAATGCACACACACCACAGCCAGAGCACAATACCAGTCAAATCTATGAAAGTTTATTCGCCAAACAAGCCGCTGCTCTTCACGTTTTTGGGACTTTAAAAAGAGGTCATTTGCGCTCTTGACCTGTTCTTGGACACCGGCTAGTCCATCCTACTTCATAAGTATGATAGAAACGCCGCTTGGTAAGCATCAGAAACAGAGAAGCAGGAATGAACATGAACTAAGAGGCATTCCAAGGCGAGAAGCAGTAGAAGGAAGCGGAGGGCGGGCGGCCTCACTTCAAGTGCGGGCGACGAAAGTGCCACCGCTTCCTTCTAAAGCCGGCACGCGATGAACAATAGAAGCAGCCGCAGATAGCATTAATATAATATTCTAGTACACTGCAACTATAGTGCCTAGAATATACTATACTGTAACAGTAGTGCTCTTTCCTTCCCAGTGATGGAGGCACCAGTCGCGGGTTGAGGGGAATGGAGGAACACGTTTTCAAGCGCGTGTCGTTCTCATTGGCGCCACCGCCTTTATAGCGCTGCAAATAACTTGAGATAGAGCATACAGCTATTTTTTAAAGTAAGCCAAAAAGGCTACTGGGAAGGAATTTATAAAAGTCACTACCCTTCGCATCCCTTTTCCTCAGGGCAAATCTTGTAGTTGTGACTTCTGGGAAAAAAACAGTGCTGCGACGAGGGACAAATAAAATAGAAGACAACAGGACCGGCGCTGTCTTCTTCTTTCTTTGTTCCTTGTCTCAGCTTTGTTTTTTTTCCCAGCAGTATGTACCAACTAGTTCAACTCTCCGTTTTATTGTAGTTGTGACTTGCGGCCGCTAGAATGGCGCGCTACTGAAAAAATGCCCATTCCTATGCTCACTGAAAGTGAATTTACATTACGTATCAGTTATTACATATCGCAGTTTTTTTTTAGAGTTTAAAGTGACATAAACACCAACTACTCGCTGCAGCCGTAGCTCGGTTGATGAAACCGCAGCCGAAACCGCATCGAGAAGAAATTAAAGTAAAAATACTTATTGGTCGCATGCGAATATCATGTGGTGATCCATGTATTTTTATGTGTAACGCCTAATTTGGAAGAAGAAAACACGCAACTAAAATCTAGTGTGTATAGTCTTCTAACGTGCGCTGACATCGCAAAGCACACGGTTGTTTTCGCACTTCATCTCCATCGAAATGCCGCCGTGGCCGGGATATTAAGATTGTTACAAATTCTCTGCGCGACTGCTGATGTCTATTCAAAGAAAGCACTTTTCTGTAATATGTAAAAAAATTGGTGTAAGGGCTGACTATACGGTGCACTTTTTTCAATAACATGACTGGTTGAATTAACGTGGTCTATTTTCCAGTGCACTTTGCGAAAACCAGTTTGTACGATTGGTTCATTGAAACTTGCTCTAGATTTCATTACGTTAACTATAATGGTAGTAGACACTGTAAGCAACGGAGAGTAAGCTAATGGCTATATATTTCTTCAAGACATTAGCAATACAAAATAAGTTATCTTAGCCATCTCCCGAGCTTGCTGTAAGCTTGAGCTGATGACGTGTCAACAGGGTGACAATTTGGTTGTTTTGGTTTATTGGGGTTTAACGTCCCGAAGGAACTGAGGCTATGAGGGACGCCGTAGTGAAGGGCTCCGGAAATTTCGACCACCAGGGTTTCTTTAACATGCACTGACATCGCACAGCACACGGGCCTCTAGAATTTCGCCTCCATCGAAATTCGGCCGCCGCGGCCGGGATCGAACCCACGTCTTTCGGGTCAGCAACTGAGCGCCGTAACCACTCAGCCACCGCGGTGGAGCTGTCAACAGGTTGAGAAGGTTTTCTTGGGCGCAATATGTCCGCCCTTCAACACACCTGCATTTACTGAATGCTCGGCTGCTGCTTTATTTTTTTTTTTTAAATTCTAGATGTTTGCCAATACGCATAAGCCTGCTGCTTTCTTCCTCTGTTCGTCGTCTTCTTCTTCATCCTCTGTACTGCTTTCGTTACATCCTCTTTCTTTAGAGGGAGGCTGATGACAAGCTGAAGTTAGGCTGCATCGATGGACATCGCCGAACACAATGGTTGTTCACAGGAACAACCAGTGCTTGCCGGCGAAGCCGACGTCATCAGGAATGTTGTAGTCCAGGTTGACCTGTCGGCCGTGACATCAACGTGCATTCCAGAGCTGATTCTAACGCCAGCACAAAATCGTTTGTGATTAATTATGAACGCTGGGGACCGGTGTTTTGAGCCCATTTTCATGATTACTGGGCCTGCAGGGCTCTTTCAAGGCAAAAATAAAAAATAGACACACACATGCTTTCTGCCTGATCCCATTTAACGGGAGCTGACATTGCACAGCCAACGGGTACCTTTTGCGTTTGGCCGGCCGCCGTGGTCGGTATTGAACACAGATACTCCGGCTCAGCAGTCGAGCGTTCTAGCCACTGAGCGACAGCGGCGGGTATATAAACAAAAAGAGACAAAAAAAAGTGGTAGGGTTTTAAAGTAGCTAAACGAAGTACACGTGCGAAAGCATGAGTTAAGCCTGGCTGGCTCATGTTCTGCTTTGCTCGGTGGTCGGCACATCTGGCGACGATAATAGCTGGGTAGTAGTGAAGGGTGGTTTTATTGGGACGTGGGAAGGGGCGGCAACGAAGTCCCTTGCACAAATAATCGATGAAGCAACGCGGCGAGAGGCAGGGTCACAAGGAGCAGTACTCCAGCACGAGCGTCAACCGGCCGCCTCAAGATTTTCATCGTTGATGGCGTAGGCGCATGATCAATATTCTTCATTCCAGTAGTACCAGTTGGTGAAGGTAACGATGTGCAATGCACAGCGCGAGAGTGCGTTTCAGTTTAACTCGAGGCGTGATCGGCTGCGGCTATAGGATATTGCTCTCGTGCTGTGGTCAGCGAAACTGATTGTTCGCGGCGCCGCGGGTTCGAATCCTAGTTATGGCAGTACTTATTTTATTTATTTACGGTTACGCCAAGGTAACCCTCAAGGTCAAGCTTCACACAGACTCTTTGAGCCGGTTTGACCTCGTGAAGTAGTGCTTTCACACTAAAACCGAAGTACAGGTGTCGTCGTCACCGGGCCGTTTAGGAAGTAAACTGCATACGCCAGCGCCGAATTTTCATCACGGATCCCGGAGGCTATATTACACCGCTATTCACTTTTAAACGTCGGCAATCAGTCGCTTTCGGTGTGGGCGTCCCGAGTTTGAATCGAGGGGCAGGAAAAGTTTTTAATTGAATTTTCTCAGCCATAAATTATTATTTTTTTTTTACGCTCCCGGATAAACCCACCCAGAAAGAGCCATATGTTCAATTTTTACTTAGAACAATAACTGGAATGAGTTGCCCTCACTGCCCCTAACTCCCACATTTTCCTTTCTTCTGAGTCACTATATGAGCCCTTAGTGCTATGATTATTCCGGTTGCATATGAGTATGTGGCTATAAAACAATACAGCGCAGTAGGCGCAGTGCATGCATTCGATTTCGCTGGAGGACTCACCGTATGGCGCGTAGACATATTGATATGGCCTCAAACGAGGTCTCGTTTGTAATATAGGTGTCTGAGCAGAATGCGTTGAAGGTGTGACGAAATGGTTTATTTCCGAACCAGGCGTGCGATTAAAACGGCCCGTCGCTCAATCCTGACGCCTTTCAGCCGGAAGTGGATAGTGGCAAAGAAGTGCTTCGACTCCCCTTTGTTTTCGCGAAGCGGTACAACTTCTCCAGTTGGCTCCTGTATTTTAGGCGAAAGGCTTTAATGGCTCATACTGTCGTCCGTTAACAAAGCGTGTCACACACGTCTAACTCGGGAACTAAAACGGATAGAAGAAAACCAATGGTCGCTTCAGATAGACGAGGAAAAAATGAACCAAGAAGACAAGTTTGATGACTGTCGATCAATTAGTTAATTAATTATACTCAAAAATGTCGATATTGCGTCGAAATAGCGCGGACGTCGATATAGCCACGGGAACGGTGTGACGTCACATCCACCGAAAGTCTTCACGGCATAGCGAAAATTGCAACAGAATGTTCGGAAAAACGTAAGTTTGTGTCAAATTAGATGGAAAAATGTGGAATTAAGCTTAATTAACACTTAAGATCCCGAAAGATGTATGATTTGGGTATCGATATAGGCATGGGAACGATGTGAGGTCACATCCACCGGAAGTCGTCACGGCGTAGTGTTCTCGGCTTTCGCCTCTCAACACTTTAGTTGCCAAAGTGTCCTCGCAATTTTAAACGCACCATATGGTTCAGTCAAAATGCACGAACAAGCCCCCGCTTCAACGTTATACGTATATCTTTATATTGCAGCGCGCCCCTTCCTACGTTCTCTCCGAGATCCCCAGCTCTCCTTCTCGGCCGCGTAAGTGCCCCACATAAAGTGCAGAAACCATTAAGTTCTTTGGTTGGCTTCCTAGATGCAGATCTACTAACCTGCCCCGTATCGCAGAAAGTGATCATTCACTAACGGAAGGCGCGTAGAAGGGCGTGAGTGTCTGCCTCTTCTCTCCTCCCTTTCTTTCCCCCTAACCTTCCTGTTGGTTACGCATGAATCACCGAACGGTAGGAGAGGTGGGGGAGGGAGATGAACGTGGTTTCTATAGTAATCTTTCCCCCCTCTCCCCCTTTCCAGCCTCTTAAAGAAAGAGCCCTGGCTACGTCCTTGACGGTTATGTTCAAAGGTTACAGCGAATCTCAGGCTTTAGAAAAGCGGCTTCAAGGTAAATGCCACTATCGCTTGCATGCCCAGTTATAGGCATTCCCTCTAGCAATGCGCCGCCCTTTTATAGAATCAAGACGATGACATATGATACGGGAATTTTCACAGGCAGCCTTGCCTTGACTGTAGCGTTATGGCGCACGTACACTTACGGCTGTCGGAATACGGAACAAGGACGTGGGAGCGTGAGATGGTTCTCAGTGATGTAGCGACTGGCGAACGCAATCGAGCAAACACCAAAAGCACAAGCTGAGGACTTCAGCTCAGCAGCTACTGCCTTCAATAAGTCTCAAACTTCAGGTAGCTTTGTTGGCGGTGCAGTCGACTCTTTTACGACAGACCACTTTAGGCTTTCAGTCGAACCTTTTTATAAGGAAATGGTTTATAAGGAAATAATGAATTTAACGAACGGATTGCGATTCCCCTCGGAAGCTAGGTCAACACGAGCTGTAAGGAAATAATGGATTTAATGAACAGATCGCGATTCCCCTCGGAAGCTTGGTCAACACGGGCTATAACGCCCCTTCAACTTCGACATAGTGGCTAGCGCACAAGGAAGACGCACATGGAAGGAATACAGACAGTGGAATATAGTACCGGCAGAAGAAATACAGAAGGAATACAGTACAGGCAGAATACACTGTGCGTCTCCCTTGTGCACTATCCACTATGTCGAATTATAGCAAATAACTCGCCCAATTAAGAGCCTTGGCCCTTGAACTTCGTCAGGTCCGGCTTCACTACTTCGGCTTCCCTGTCCGGCTACAGAGCAGAAAAAAGGGACAGCCCATCACATAACCGTTCAGAGATATTGATCATAACCTTGTACTTAAGACTGCTATCTGTATCCGTGTCCATCTCCGTTTTCCAAGATCTTATCTAGAGTTTGAACCGCATGGCGGAGATAATTCCCTTTCAGACTTTTACCTCGGAAATGGCTGCCCTTGGCATTTATGTAACATCATCTTCACCAGCTATTCTCAGGCTGCTTTGACGGGCGCGATAACAGCAAGGGGACGATGTTATCGCGTTGCAACTATGCGTTCTCTGTTTTTTTTTCTTCCTTTCAGCGCACTCTTTGCTTTTTATTTTGCGTGGAATTTCACGCACTTTGTGACCTCTGCTTGGTGTCCTCGGGTTGGCCTGCTAGAAACCTGAAGCCAACCTCTATTCCTCCCAACTGCCTTCAGAGGAAGGTAATTTGGCGCCGGAGTCGCGCACTGGAGTTTATCGTCTCCTTGGAAGATTAGGTGAAATATGCGCACATCACTGACGAGCTTGCCGTCTCCGTCAGGCGGATGAAAGGGAGTTGCGTTGCAGGCTGCTAGCGGTGCAGATTACGGGAATACGACTCCTTGAGCTCAGAGCGTGTGTGAAATTCTATGCAACCAAAACGAGTGTCTGAGCGAAAAACAAAAATGAAGTCCCCTCTTTCCCGACTCGTAGAGGAATCTGTTAAAGGAGCAGTTTTCAGGATTGACTAGCCAACCGCTCTGAGGATCAGTGGCTTCGGCGTTCGGCTAGTGGCCCCAGGCCGCGGCAGTGGCATTTCGATGACGGCGAGAACGTAGAGGCCCGACTGCTGTATGACGTCAGCTCTCGTTAACGAGCCGCAGGGGGTCTTAATTAATCCGGAGCCCTCTAGTATGGCGTCTCTCCTAGCCCATTTGTCGTTTCGGGACGTTAAATGCCACAATTTGCAACGTTTTTTTTTTTAGGTCTGGCTTTCAGGGCATCTGAAATGGCTTCCTGTTCGGTTCAAGAGAAGTTATTTTATACATCCGCTTTTACATTTCGTGAATCTTCAGTAGCTTATAAGAGGTTTGTGACCTTGTTACAAAGACATGGTGAATAAATTGCGGCGATGACCTCTGGACTGTACAGCGTCGCTCCATTGCACTGTTGGTTTAACTACTTTCGAAAGAACAACGTTCATGTTCATGTCCGAGTTTCGACTCTGCCAACGGAGGGGGAGGAGGTGCTCAGCAGCTGAATGTGTCATAGCCACTGACGACCGTCATTGATCAGGTCACTGATCATCGAAGCTTTGCTCTGACGCCATGCTGTACGTCACCCCGTGGTGGTCAATGAGCACGGCGTGGTGTTCCTACGCCAACAATGCCGCGTCGCTGACGCCGAAGAACAGGAAAACCGCCCCCTTAACAGCTGTCGTTGTATTAAAAAGAGCCATACTGCTGTTCACTTCTGTCAGGACAAGCAGAAGTGTAAATTCATTGGCGTACGGATGGAAGGATGAAATTTAACAGGCGGATGAATGGGCGGCTGTCTGGCTCAGTGTCTTGGCTGGCCGAATGGTCCGGCGGATTGATTATGTGGGGTGGTCGGAGAGCAGGATATTTAGAAAGATGGAGGATTAACGTGCTACCTTACCAAAAGAGGGACTACGGACCATTTGGAGGAAACGTGGTGTGCACTGCGCCAATTTGGGCTAAACTGTGTCCGATAGCCATGTCACGGCCGCGCCCGGTGTCGGGATGAGCCGCAGGGGAAACTGTTTTTTTATCTACAGAGTTTTCAGCTCCTTCAAATCGATCTACGGTGCTCCTGCCTGCCGGAAATGCTGAAAACTTGGCCCTGCAATGCACTTCAGACGAAGCACGCCTAGTTATGGTGGAAGCATATACTGGTATACACCACTTTTGCTCCCGTCAGTACAATGCTGAACCGAGATGGCGGAGGCAAACGAATCGCGCGTTTTGTTACAGTGAACGTCACTGTGTTGCCGCTGTAGATGTGCGCCTCTACAAGGATCTTCTATGCCGTGAGCTGCCGCTGTAGGGAACCCTGATGAACACGAGATCGACTGGCAATTTTCATCGCTCGGTTGCACCTGCTGAAGTGTCGCTGTAATCACATCCGCACTGATTACTGCTCCCTGTCTTTTAAGCGGAATCTAACCTTGCGCATTGTTTCATAATTCGCAGGAAGCTACGTAAACGCTGGTGATTCGGTTCCGCTTAGTGATTTTGTTACGTCTGAGCGAAGCGACAAAGCATCGGCGAATGACCTTCACGGGGCGAAGGCCCTTCATCGCCCAAGGAGGAAAAGCGGGTTTTTTCCTCGTTCCGACCTGCGATGAGTGTTCCGTAAAACGCGCCCCCTATGACGTTCTATCATCGAATTTCCTCTCGCCGCGTTTACGATCGCCATCGTGAGGGCGTGAGGGCTCTGACGCTCCAGACTACGGCACAAGTGCGTCTTACTACGGAGAATGAGAAACGAAATAGCGTCTAGAATTAGAAAAGGAAATGGATTAGGCTGTTCACCAGCTGCAGTGTCGTGAACAGCATAGAACATTGCCGTTCAGTGAAACGAAGCTTTGAGCACCTGCGAGCACCTATGTTTTCAACACTCATTCCACTGCAGGGACCATGCAAAGGCGGGAACAAGGCTCTGCCGGGGGAACGTGGTAGGGAACGTTCCGGGGAATTTTTTCATAGGAGTAGAAGAACTGTCTAATGACTTAATTTCATGATCAGAATGCTAGAAAAGTTATCTTTTTCTAAAGAAACAAACGTCCAGGAAATGCAGAGGCAGTAGAGATTGAGTTCAGATGGGAGGCAGTCAACGCGTTCTGTAGCGATTCTAAAAGAGTTGGCATTCTAAGCTCATGTGGTGAAAACGGCATTATTGTTTCAAGTGAGTCCTGCAGTGCGGACGCAAAATGGGGTGAAAATCCGGTGCGCAAACCCCGGATTGCATACGTGCAATAAACAGCACGAATCGATGCACAGTTGATGACGATGAATTTTTATGGCGCAAGAGCATCTGTCGCCAAGGTGAACCCTGGAACAAGGTGTTTTTGTTTGGTCTACTCAAGGTGCGTTCAAAGACCCATTTCCCAATCTTTTCACCCCAGACAAGCCCAGCATCAGGGAGGGGAAAGCTTCTACCCATTGTACAGGGTCTGTTCTGAAAGTAGTAGGACTGGATTTTTCCTGGGCGAACGGGCCGGCGAGAGGTGGTCTGCGCGTGCAGGATCGTTCAAGGGGGATATTGGGAATGCTGGGGAAAATCAGCAGTCGGCTCTCGGCCGTTGAAGAGAGGAGGTCGCTTGTACTGTGAACCCCTGTCGAAACGTCTCGTCACGCAGAATCGTCGAGCGTTTACTGGGTCAGCGATACGCGATCAAATTTAGAGTAAATCTTGGTAAAACGGGCAAAGAGACTCACAACATGATTAAGGAGGTCTACGGTGACTCTTCCATGGGTAGATCAGGTGTTTCTTGAGTGGCACAAGCTTTTCCGAGAATGTAAGGAAAGAGTGGAGGAAGACGACCGCTCCAGACGCCCTTCGACCAGCAAGAACAACGAAAATGTGTAGCGAGAGAAACATTTACTTAACAATGATCGTAGAATGAGTATCAGAATGATTGCTGATGACTTGAGCATTCCTCAAACCCAAGTTCTTGAGATCAGGACAGAAAACTTATCCATGAGGAAAGCGTGCGCGAAGTTGGTGCCGGGAGTGTTGTCAGAGGATGAAAAGGCCAACCGGTAGGATCTTCATCATGTGAATGAGGACCCGGATTTTTTGCCCAGCACAAGGCGGCAACGCTGCCTCAGCCCCCCTAAAGCCTCGACTTGGCCCCGCCAGACTTTTTTTTCTATTCCCGAGAATAAAATCGACGCTCGAGGGGAAACATCACGGATCGGTAGAGGTGGTTCAACAGGCCGTGACGAGGGAGCTAAACAGCATTCCGGTCCAGGCGCTCCTGGAGGCGTACGAAAACTGTAAAACTCATTGGCAGCAGCGTGTAGGTGCGGAAGGGTGCTACCTTGAAAACTTGTAATCGTTTGCACTATTCTCTTGAATAAATTTTGTTTAAAAAAATGAGTCCTACTACTTTCAGAACAGACCATGTATATCACCGGTGGGTACTCGGCAGCTCTGGGGATAGAACCCCGCACCTCTAGCATGCGAGGCGAATACTCAAACGACTCGGACACCACTGCGGTACGATGCACTGTTCTACGCCGGACTCATTAGGAATAAATCGTCAGGAAAAAACTCAAAAGAACAGGGTTTTCTGCTCTCTTTCTTAAGGCGTAATGATGGCCAGCCTGTCTGGAAGAGACCGCGGAGCGATCGGCGCAGTCGAAGAGCAAAATAAAAAATATCCCCCCCCCCCCCCCCACACACACACACTTCATTCCGTCAGTCATCTTCACTTGTGCCTTCGTCATTCCGCGGCATAAGTAGCTTGTTCTCTCCCCTTCCCTCCCCCCACCCAACCCGCACATACACGAAGATCTGCACTTGACCTTCAGTGCATGCAGGACACTGCTGGTGGAACGTATCAGAAAATCAAATGAGCCATATGCCTGCACTGAAACCATTGCACTGTCCTTGCACATTGTCATCTTGGAAAGCCTGCCTGAGTAATATTCAGGGAAATGTGTACTGTATTCTAAAGAGCCACTCAAGGTAGGAAACTGCGCTACGGGACAGGACAGATGAGTGGCGAAGACAGGACAAGTGCTTGTCCTGTCTCCTGTCCTTTCTCATCTGTCCTTCCCGGTAGCACAGAGTTGCCTGTCTTGAGAGGCTTCACCAATTGGCCCCTGGGTTTACGCATTTGAAATTCTGAACAGCATCCCTCTTGGGTCGACAGGCAAATGGTAGCCATTGTGCGTTGGTAACAAGCATGGAGATATCGTAACTCTTTGGCCCACCCATAGCGGAGTGCTCCTTCGGTCCACTTATTCCGTGGCATGGACAGTGGAGACGGAGCTGATGCTTTATAAGTTCCTGCGTATCTGAGTTTCAACGAACGCGAACAATCCATGGGTGACTGTGCTGATTTTAATGATTCCTCAATATACGGGCTTCAACAAAAGGAAGGAAACTCGCAGGTCTTTCTGTCTCTTTACAAGGAAAAATAAAACAAAATTCACTCAAGACGAAGCATAGCTACCACAGAAATACTTTGGCTATGACATCGGCGACTGGCTGGCAACGTGACAGCCTTCGTGCGTCGGTTTAATCTTGTGCCTCTTTGCAGTTGTGAGAAATTGAGGAGTGAACAAACTTTTTGCACAAAACAACAAATTTTAAAATTATTTTTGCGCTAAATTAATGGCTGAATTTCGAATCTTATATGACAAGAGGAAAGCTAGTTAAAAATAGAAAAGAACTGTGGTTGTCACAAGCAGTTACGGAGTAAAAAATAAATGTATACAATAGAAGTTTATTCCCTCATATATTGTTCACGACTCTACTTGTATCCGACCATGGGCCAAGCTAGAAGATTCCTCTGTTCAATGTTCGCCAGTACTCACTGTTAGGAAAGATTTGTTTCCATTAAAGGACCTTTTCCCCGTAACGTCCCTGTGCATGAACATCACGTACTCACCACCATTTCTGTAGGGCATTCCCCACAGAATTACGCACGGGTTCGCTACGCGTGTGTTCTTCCACGAAATATGTTTTGTCGCCCAAGGAAGCGACGTACTGTGACAGAATAATTAGGTGCGTCTACGTCCATTGCCATGCACATGTGTTCCTCGCAAGCACCGGCCTCAAGCGAGAAGACGCGGTCTAGTGATCAAATGTCCTTCTGCCAGGGATTAAGCCGATTAAGTGCAGCACTGACCGATTGGGCAGGAGTGGCTAATACAATAAAGGCTGCTTACCTGCGTTTCCTTGTAATCGTTCATGTTGACTGCGCGAAGAGTACACAATGACGACCGTTATATAGAGCGACAGGGACGTCCTATGTCCACTCGTCCTTAAAGGGACCCTGAAATGAATTCGATGGGCATATTATAGTGAAACAGATCTGTAGAGGTGGCTTTTGTGGGCATTCCAATCAAATTTGCAAGCTCTACGTGGACCCTATAATTTAGAAATCATTTTTTGAAATCGCCGCTCACAAAAGCTTGCAACCGATTAGGGCGACACACCTCACCGCGCGTCCTATACCCTGATGACGTCCGCGGGCAGACGGGGCAAGCTTGATGGCTGGCTCTTCTGCCCACTGACGTCATCTAGGTATTGGATGCGCGGTGAGGTGTGACGATATATGGGTTGCGAGCTACTGCAAGCAGCGATTTTTAAAAAATTATTTCTAAATTACAGGGTCCATGCAGAGCTATCAAACTTGACTCGAACACCCACAGGGACCATCTCTACAGATCGGTTGCACTAGAACATGTCCATTGAGATCTTTTAAGGGTGCCTTTAAGTGTTTCGTACACCGCAGTCACCGTGATCAATCACCAACTAGCCCAAACGAGGCTTTTGTTCATTGTAATCTTTTCGGTAGGGCACGTAATGCGAAGGCAGGATAACCGATGGTACTTTAGGGTAGCGGTGGGGATTCTAAGGGAATGGAAGCATAGCGGAGGGCGGCAGAAAGTTAGGTGGACGGATGAGATTAAGAAGTTTACGGAGGACAGGCTTTATTGGAGAGACATGAGAGAGGTCTTTGTCCTGCAGAGGGCGTAGTCAGGCTGATGATGATGAATTCCTTTGGCGCGTGCTGGATTGGAAAGCAACCACCTGTTCCCCAGCCCATCCCCACTTCATCATTCATTTGTTGTTGTTGTTGTTAGTCTTTCAAAAGATGGCACAAAAACCCACACTGTTCACAGTTATTTGGTGATGACGTGTCGATAGTAGTTTTTTTTTTCTTTTCTGCCTTCTAAATATCGACAGTTTCAACAGCAGCGCTCGCCTCCACATAGCTTGAAGAGAAATAGGAAGGGTCGTTCCTGGCGTTATTTTTTTTATTTCTCCTTACCTTTCCTGCTTCTTTCCAGATTTTTTTTTTCATGCAAAAAGCTTTTACTGACACTGAAATAAATCCTATATTGGATCCATTTCAAACGTGTAAAAAGGCTGAGTCCGAAATGGGCGCCCAAACAGACAGAAAGGCAGCACTCAATGTGGCTGCCACCTCATTTCCGTTGCAGAAAATCGCCGCTGTTTCAAGACCAATGGGCCGAAGCGAGCGTTTCTGAAGCAGATTGAAATATTAAATACTAGGATTTCGGCGATCTCTTTGGGCGTTCAGGCATATCACAATGTTCCATACTCTGCGCATCAAAAATAAAAGCCGCATGCTCGATTTGCTCCGCAAGACCCCTTTAATGCCTCTGGAATGCTGGGAGAAGGGGCAGTTTTTATTATCCTTCATGTACCGCCCATGGATTTAAGTCCGAAGTGCTTTGGCTCATTAGACGCCCGCTACACGCTCCCGGCGATAAGCTGCTCTTAGGACTTGGCCTTCCGCCAGATGATGATGGCAGTCGGTGCCTGTGGCTTTCAGGCGTAAGGCTTTTAGGAGCTGCTTCCACTAGTCAGAATAGACACGACCAGCAGGGCCGTGATGTTGAGAGGGGGCTCACGTTGCTGCCCTCTTGATTTTCTTACCTTGCACGAATTGAGAAGTCTCGCTCGCCTCATGAAGGAGTATTGTTCACTGGAATATGGCGTTTGCACAACAACCCGACGCGTTTCGCAAGCGAGTTCAGAGGTGCGCCCAGTGGCCGATGGGGACCCTGCTGTTCCTCCTGTGACCTAAATTGGAAGGACGCTGAGCGCAAAATTTAACTGCAGTTGGCCTGCCTCGTTAGGGTACTCGTTCTAACCAGAAAGAGACCACTCTAATCGAAAACGGAGCTTTCATAAGCTATCGAATGAAACAACTTAAAAGAAACAGCAGCTGGTAACAATCGGCATGGTCCGCGGCGTCCTGAATTTCTCCACGGACCACGAACAATAGTAAACGAAATGAGCTTCTTAATGCTTGCCTATATCAAATAAGTCAGATGCATAGAATTGCTTGAACTCGTAATATCATCTGTGACCAGTTTCTTGTTTATGTAACAAGAGAAGCTTTACTAACGAAATTCTCCAACAGCATCCCAGTGTCATCCCTCCCTTGCAAAAAAGGCTTTATCCATTCATTTTACTAAAGGTCCGCGTTTTTTGTCGCGGTTGAACTGTGTGTGGCGGTCTTGAATGCGGGCGGAAGTTCAATGCAGAAAAGTTAACCCGACTACTGAAAAGGCAAAAAAAAAGAAAGAAACGAAATACATGTGGTGCCATCGCAAGCCGATTTTGCAAGTAAAATGCATTTGTCAATAATGATTTTCCGCTGATCCCAGAGACTACGCCATAACCCGATTCACTTCGAAACGGTGGCAAGGCGTCCTTTTCGGGAAGGACGTCAGAAGTTTGAATCGACTGGCGGGAGAATCTTTCAATCTAATTTTCTCACTGGTAATTTCGCCTTTTGTGGGCATACAAACGGGGCAGCATGTGGTCAGACCGGTCAGCAGTGATTTACGGCTGCTGTAATACTGGCCACAAGGCACAAACGCACCCACATGCGTGCGACTACTGCAGAATCCTAGCCCGCAGTTTTTGAGTCGGCCTTCTCACTGCGGGCCTTGCAGACACGTGGTCCACTACACTGGACCACGAATTACGGATGCTGAGGAGTCATTTGCACCCGGCTCGGTTCTCAACCCTGCTCGGCGGCAACTAGAAGCGTCAGTCCCCATCGGCATCTGCCTTCCAGACGGGGACCCCGGCATAAGCATCTCTTTCCTGCGCAACCCCCATGCCTAGAAATTCTGACAAGCGCATTTTCAACGGGGAATAGTTTCTGACCTCAATTTTTTAAATATTTCGCAAGATTTCGCTATAACATTCAATATATTTTTAGCTCTTCCTTCGGCATGCTTGCATTTTTTTTTTTTTTGCTATTAACAGTTCTGCTGTCGTTAAAAACGTTCCCCGTTGGTTTTCTAAGGCAGTCTTAACGACTCGATGCCAGCGGTGCACAAACTTGAAAAGAAAGATTTTGCTACGCTTTGGAAGAATAGGCCATTATCTTCAATATTTCCGTAACAGTACCTTAAAATTTATAATGCTGTAAATTGATGCCCAAAAGCCCTGGAATTGATGGCGCCGCGTTTACTGTGTCCGTGCAGTTCTCGACCAAGAGTCGCTTCGTACGAAGTGCTCAAGCCATTCAAATAAACCCTGTGGAGATCTGCACGCTGCCTTGGGCGCATCACGGATGTTTAAGCCTCAGGGCGTGCGCAACGAACGTCAGTACGTGAATGTCATCGGCGCGACCTCCGCTGGAAGACTTGCCTCATATTCAAGAAGACTGGCAGGTGCCGAGTACCAACTATATTTGGAGGTGCGGAGGTCCTTGAGCCGATGTGGAGACTCTCACGATCCGTCCCCTTATGGCCAACTGCCCCACAAGGGCTCGTTCACCCTATAGTTACCCTAACTATCAATCTAGAATGCCTGCGTCGACGCTGCACTATGCTGCAACGACCATTTTGTGTGGCGGCTCCAGAGGAGCAGCCCCGTCTTCGGCCTCGGAAACTCACCGCATGAGGACGTTTCGGAGCAGCTCCGCTCTCCGCCAGGGCTACGAAGCTGGGGACATATCCTGCGAGCTCGTCCCGTCCAGCCTAAGATGTCTGCCCTGCCCTGGCATGGGCGAATAATCGTTCGTAACTGTGTTAGTGTGTCAGGCGTCCTCGATTCCTTAGCGCATTTCGTTATTAGCCGGCGTGTTCTTGTAGCAGCAATAAATGAATTTTGCTGTCAGCCCGTGTTGTTAAATTGTTCCCAGAAGCACGGACCCCCGTTCTCCTTTCTTTAGGTACAGCTCGCGATTACAAGGTAGGGTCGGAGGTTTGAAATGTTAGCCGCGAATAAGCGTCAAAAACATGTCTTCTCCTATTAAATCCCCACAAATTTAAGTTAATTCACTTTCTCTGCCGAATAACCGGAAATTAGAGAAAATTCTAAACGTGTTAACTGAGTTCTGTGACCGAAATCCTGTTTTTCGGTTTTATTTTTAGAGCCAACGCTCTACTTCAGAATAAAGCTGGAAAAGCCGGGGCATCGCTGAAGCCTTGACATTGAATAACATTGCTGCGACTGGGATTCGAAATCGCGGCGGGCGAACAGACCAACTCCGCTGGCGACTGGAGGAGAGCAATATGCTATCGCCACAGCCGATCACGCCTCGTGTTAAACTGCTACAAACTCTCGCGCTGTGCTTTGCACATCTTCGTCTTCAGCAACTTTTATCCACGGCGCGAACAGGTCAGATAAACTTAGCCTCGATCAGAGCTTAACCTGATTATAATAGCACCTCCAGACGTGCTGAGGACCCAGAAGAGAAAAACCATGAGCCATTAAGGCTATACACATGCTTTTGCACGTCTACTCGGTTCTACGTTAGAACCCTACCGTTTTTCTGTGTGGAATGCTAGAGCGGGGAACGAAGCAGGAACCCTTTATTTTTTGTATTTTTACTGAGCCGATATTTTTCATCACAAGTCAGTTTTGTTTTTGTCGCTGCTAGAGTTGGTTACGCAGCCATCTCACTGTTACGGAGGCACCTCACTCTTAATGCAGGCTTCGCACTGTTGCGTACGCGCCGGCTTCTCACTCTAGAAGACGTTTGGGCTTTTCGAGCGTGCTGTAACACGCAGCATTTTCAGTATGAAAGCTCTATGAACATATTAATCTCTGCGTCCCCTAATTAGAGCTGAAGCATACGCGTGGTGAGGACGGCGTACCGTTTCCTTGACCACTGAGAAGCAAAGCAACTTTGATTCGGGCTCTCCACAAATGTCAACCTTACCTGATGCTAATGAAACTGGTCTTAAATGACGCTCATTGTACCTCTAATGTCCAAGGCACAGTTCGCTTTTACCAGCTCAGCTACTTCTGGAATGGGCTTCCATACGTGTGCAGTGTTTGGCTCATGGGGCAGTGCTAGAAGATTCTTAGTAGAAAGAAAAATACAGTGAAAAAAAATACAAGAACGAAGTAGAGAATACGGCTGCCTGTGCATCGTTCTGCTTTGTTTACAGCGCAGAAATCACGATTAATAACGCACAGAGAAAGTCGAAAAAATAATTTCCTATGAGTGAACAGTCGCAAACACCAGTTTCAGGGTCCAAAGAAGAAACTGTGCGAAGCTATAAACACTAGAGAAAAAAAAAAACAGTGCAACAAGCTAGCCGCTGTCATGAAACGTGCCGGCTAAAGAGTGCATTGACTTTCCGGCAATTCTGTTTCCGAATTATACTGCTCAATATCTGTCGTGGACGGCGCACATGCTTTGCGGATGGTAACATTCACTCGGACTTGTAGTTCCTCAATTTTTAATTATATTTTTATTTTATTACTTTTTGTTTATGTTCTCTTCGCTTCCTTTTCATCTCATATGCTCTGCATGCCAGCAACGAACGATCGACATATAGCGCTTGTTTCCCTCAGCCACGCTGATACACAGCAGCGCGCACAAACAAAATGTCCCCCTCTTATTTGGTTTCCAATTACAGTGCGGCCCATGAACCACGCGGAGCCAAGACTGAGAGCTCCAGCAGTTCTCTTTGCGATACGTTGTCTTTTCGCCTGCTGATCTGAAGCGACGTGACATGAATTCCATTCCCAGACAGTATAGAAGTGCAAGATTAATGATCGGTTCGATTAATTATTGTCGGATGATTCATAGTCACTCAGGTATGAACAAGTTAGTTATTTCTTGGGGCACCGTTTTTCGGCACATCATCATCATAATCACCAGCATTAGCCTACCTCCTTTCGTTGTAGGCCAAAGGGCTCTCTGTAACCCTGCTAGTAACTCTGTTTAACATAACCTGGGCTGTGCAAAAACAATTCTCAAACATGGTCCAAAAAGTTATTTTCGTTCCAAAAAGGGCGCTTTTCAGGACAATAATCAGGCAGTAACAAGCAAAAAGAACGTAAGGGTGGTAATTGTCTTCAGTATCCACCTGTCCCACCTATGACTAAAATTGAATACGCTTCGTTTGTATGAGACTGTGGACCGGTCACATTGGCACAGATCTTGGAAGCTGTGCAGAATCGTGCAGCTCGTTTCATTTTGGCCAACTACCATCGTTCTGCTAGGGTCACTCGAATGAAAAATCATTAAACCTCGTGCCACCAGCTACCAGCCGAAGCCACACCCACCTGTGCCTGTTCCATAAGATGTTCTACCATAACTCTCAACTTCCGTCCCGATGGACTCACGATGAATTCAACCAGCACCCTTCATTTCTTATCGCCTTAACCACAAACAAAAGGACACAGTACCTTATTGTAATACAGTCACATATGCGTAATCATATTTCCCGCGAACCTGTAAAGAATGGAATTCCTCACCTGCATCACTAACGAGCATCAATAATTACATTCAGTTTAAAAACGCCCTCTACACTTCGATTACCTAATTGCTGCGTTTTATTTTGTTGATTGTTTGATTTATTGTGTGGTTTTGGTTCCCTACCTATTGTTATTATTACTGCTCATTAAAGTTTTTTGCCCGGTTCTAAGATTGTCAGCGTTATTTTCTTGACCATGGGTTTTTGTTATTCTTGTGTACAATGTGCTTTGTCGTTCTTTTATTGTAGGAAACTGCCCTTCCTCTCTGAAATGTACTCTGTACCCGGAGGGTATGATAAATAAATAAATGAAAGCTGTCAGAGGAAAGTCATACTTCAGGTTAAATTTTTCTAAATTTCTAAACTTATGCGAAATTCAATTGGATAAAGTACCACCTCTGGCGATTTTTCTTTCAGTTTGCCTGAAATACGCTCAGTAAGTAGCCATTCTAGAGCAACAAAGAAATGTTGCATTATATTACTTTAAACTGCGAAGTGAAAAGCCTAATTGAGACTCCGGGCCATGCGTTGTAGGATGCCATTATCCATTTTATATTTCGGGCCCATTTAGTCCTCTGACATTAGGCAGCTGCGGTGGCTCAGCGATTATGGTGCTCGGCTGCTGACTCGAAAGACGCAGGTTCGATCCCGGCCACGGTGGTTGGATTTCGATAGAGACGAAATTCTAGAGGCCCATAAACCAAACCAGTCCTCTGGCATTGTCGCTGTTGTTCGGTGACGTAGACGCGGCTTTTAAATGCCTGTAGGAAGCGAACAGGCCACTCATTGGCTCATTGGCGACCGGAACACAGCATTGGCTGCGATGTGCAGCCAACGGTGAGCTGATGCGTGTGGCGAGTGGCGAAGGCTACTGTTGATGTGGGAACCCGCTACCTTGTGAGTTCTGCGATTGGCCGCTTACTGCTTTCGACTGATGCGGCCGCATGGTGACGTCATGCCAAATAAAATGAAAAACAGAAAATGGATCTTTAAAGAATACGGCCTCATGTTTTATTCCTGTACCTTTATTGAATGTGGTCTGTTAATAATAGCCAATGTCTCGAATTCGACTTGGAACTGATTGCGTATGGTCGCATTTTATTTAGCACAAAGGCAGAATCTCAGAGAATAATTTCGAACTACGTTTTTTTTTCTATGCTTTGTTAATAAGTCTGAGCATGAATAAGTTATAAGTTATAAAAGCCTATATAATGCCAATCAGAATTTTGTCTTGCTTCTTTGGCATTTCAAGGCAATTTGACTTCTGATCACGTTTAAAGAAACGCTTATATGAAACTGTCACGGCCTCTTAAACAGGCATAGCTTCTCTAATAAAACTTCAACAAAAGGTGCACGAAATCAAATAGTTGCATTTTGCTCCTCTGGTACTTTAAAATGGGCAAAGAAAGCTCTTTACGCCAGAATTATGCTCTGCATATGTCTGCAAGCTAGCGAACCCGTGACCTCGGTAAGTGCAAGTGTTGTGAGAGAGATGTAATTGTCGCCACGAAATTGAATTCGGTATTGAGCACGAAAGGGTGACGACAACTTTGTGTCTTGAATGAGATGGTCAAAAGATCTGTTGTTATTGAAGTCACTTTGGAGGAAGGCCACAGAATAATGCACAAAGGATGTACCCATAAAGAAGACGAAGCTATGCGAAAAAAACACTGCCTTTTACTTTGTGAAACATAGACTTCATAGGCGCACTCAAAGCAAAGCTAAACGATGTCAGCATTCAGTACCTTCTGCATAGTCAGCTTACTGACTTGCAGGACAGGATGGAATACTGGAAAAGGTGCAAAGGAAGTCACGCGAAAGCCAGATACTGTGCATGTAAAAGTAATAACTGCGATTTAGGTAATGCTTCTCAGGCGTACACCATGTTTTGAGCGTAGAATCAGTTCTGGGTTGGCTTACCGTCGTATGTGGGGACATTTGTTGTGGGAATTGCGGCATAAACGGTTCCTCTTTATTTTATAATAAACTTTACGGAAACATAGTCATGCGCCCCACAAAGCTTCTCATTTGGAGATGTTCTCACTTCCTCTGATAGAATCTTTGATAAACCATATAGGTTCACGCTCGTGCGTACGAGAGCAAAATTTTACATTCCAAAAATTTGTACCGGTGCGCACAGGCCTGCACTACCGTGCGCACCGCAATTGGTTCGTGGCAACTCCGGTGCAAGTTTATCGAAGATTCAATATAAGACACTTTCGTATAAGACTTTGAAATTAAAATCATTATCGCAGTGTACTATACAGTTTATCGGCGGGCTTTGCCATGTGGGATCACTATAGCCCTAAACTCTATTACACGAAAGTCTATCGCTTTAGTGGGCTAATTTGCACTACCAAATAATATCCTGTTGTTTAAAGATTTTCTAGGAAGTAATACTGTGTAGCTGTGCGTGAGCTAAATCCAGCGTTTACATCAGCCTAAATTACTCACCGGCTAAATTACAAGTCATAATGGAATGTGCAGCGCTGGCTGTAGGCGTCCATAGACGATGCCACAAAGCTGCGCAGCTGTGTGTCCTTCTCGTCTACTGCCAGCGCTAGCTGCGCATTCCGTTATGACAGAACCCAACCAAGCGGCCCACCAAACATCCCCTGCTCTGTTCAAAGTGCGTTTTCACATTGAGGTACTGGGATTCCCAGTAGAAAAAGTCGCCGTCCTAATATGCATAAATAACCCTTTCTATGAGGACACAGCGGTGATATAAAATTCGTAGAAACAACCATAAATTAACCAGTAGTAACTGTATATAAACATTATATAGCAGTGGAAAATTCTGTTTTTTAGGACAGCATACATGTTTTTTTTTTGCTTGGATTAGGTATATCTGGAAACAGTACGCGAAATAGGGGGCATATAAAAGTTTAACGCCACAAATACTTTGATAATAAGCTACTGTATGATTGCAAATGGTTCTCTGATATTCTGTCATTGTCCAACTCGCAAATTCGGCTAAATTTGCCCAGTTCGAAGTCGTATTTGTGGGTGTTACTCGTTTTAACGGACAATATCCTTTAACGGTTGGTGGCCGAAGAAGGATCTGTACTAGGCGTTTCAGTTTGCAGTTTAAAACTATTAAATGCAACTCTTTAATGTTGCCTTAAAATTACTAGGTGCCATAGGTATTCCACGCAAATTAAAAAAAATCGCCGAGGAGTGTTCTAAGTACGAGTCACATTTTGCCATTTTTTTTAGAAACTTTAGAGAATTTGGACGCACAACTAAAAACAACTTTCTTCTAGCTAGAAGTATGCATTTTCTGTCACTACTTTTGGATGGACTGATGAATACTGAAGAAAATTTTTGAGCCTCACGTTGCTGCTTCTTCTTGTTCTACTGTCGTCCTGAAAAGCGCTCTTCTTAGAACACAACTTCTTGATCCATGTTAGCGACTTTTTCCGTGCAAAATTCCATGAACAAAAAAAAATCGTTTTAACGCTGCTTAAAACAGAAAAGTATGCATGAATTGTTGAAAAATTATTCACGTTCCACAAAACTGTATGTTTCGTTCTGTGGAGATCCAATCTTTCAATATGACGAATTCGCAAAAGCGACGTTTTCCACTTTTATGAGGCAGGATTTTTTTGTGAAAAAAAATCGTAGAACTAACGTTCCTTTCTTTGTGTCGGCACTTTTTCTCGTCACAGATAAACATTTCATTGAAAGCAAAAGAAATGCTATGGGACCTCGATTATTGTCCTTATTCTAGCACATCCATATATATTCTCTCCGGCCCATAAATAGTTTGGGACCGCTAGAAAAAGCCCGGTACGACCCCGTATGACGCGGCCTTCCTTCGTGTCTTATTCTGTGGCGTCATCATAATACATTATTTGAACGGTGGCGTGGCTTCTGACCTTGCCTGATCCAGCGTACGTCATCGTACCAGCGCGGGCCTCAGTTATACTTATTTACCTTTGCAGCTGGCCAAAAGTAAACCACATCCATATCGAGCATGCGTGGGAGATGTCGTCGTAGGCAACAAAGATCTCGGTCATCACGACAGGTGGCGTGCACGCCTAGATTAGAGCGCAGACGAGCCACACGCGATCGTCTCGACCAGTCTACGTCACTATTTTCTTTTTATCGCTCGCGGATTCCTGGCGTCATGGGATATGAATATAGCGCTTGCAGTGGGCGAAACGAAACGCGACCTTTCATATGAAGCCGCATGAGTTTTGTTGCCGCTTCTAGCCGCTGTCAACAAAGCAAAGCCCTAATCGTTGTGGGGCAAAGTGTTGTTTCGAGCAACGTTCCTAAAAAAAAGTCGAAGTCCGCTCTAAAGTTCCCCTACACCGGCCTATCAACCGACGCGGACTCAGTGTACCATGTACGATGAAATGAACTGTTGTAGTGGCACTGCGGGAGAATCTTATCATATGCTTTGTGCATCGTCTGCTGTAGCTCTGTTTGATGATGCGGAGTCGTACGTTTCATGTGATGTATACAGCTCATGTTCACGTTTCTACCGGAACGTCCGATTGGCGAGCCTGCTATTTCAATAGACGGCGTGGGAACCTCCGTTTAAGGCCGCCCTAACATATGTGCCGTCATCAGTTATAGTAGGTTAAGTACACCGCCCCAATTGTTTCGCCAGTAATTAACTTGAAATTCGGCGATAACACCAAAACACTGTCAATACTCTCCGAACCAAAGTGTATTCAACATCATGTGCATCAAAAACTGCTATAGAGACACCTTCACACAACGGCAGCCTATTGACGCACTTAGGCTGAAATAAAATTTCGCAAGTTCCGATCGAGGTACTTACAGTACTGTAAAAAATTGTCGTCCGTGTCTTTGACTACAGTGAACTGATATACGCGTCAAACTTAAATAGAGAACATAACCGCTGCGATTATAAGGCGTGTGTAGAAAATTCATTGTAACGCATTTGTTGCAGATACTTCGCACAGAGGCTTTGAAGAAAGGGTTTGACGAAGTTGACTTGAATTAGCATTCAAAACACGGTTAACGCAGAAATACAGCTTGAAATTTGTTATCATGACATCTTTTTTGTTTTGCTCTGTATCGGATTCATGCTGTCCACACCATTTTCCTGTTTAGGAACGTAAAGCGTGATAACATGGCGCTGAATTTAGGTATATGACGCGCGAGTTAGTTTACTCGGTCGTTTTTTTGCTTCTCTTATTTCATGCCACAATGTTTACGATGAGCAGACACCTTCGGCTAATACCTGCTGCTGAAAAATTCCGTGGCTTTTGCCGTAACGTCAGGGAGAAACCAGTCAGTGTTTTTATAGCCCGGAGGTGCCATTTCGACATTCGCAAAAGAAAAAAAGAGACGTACATGCTAATTGCATGCTTAGCACATGTTTTTGTTCTTAGCCATTTGCATGCTGATGGCATGCGAATTACGGACGCTGTCTGCCGCTGAAATGAGGGCACACATTATGGTTCTCAGTCTTCTCCTCAGGTTTTGCAAATAATCTTGCAGAAAATGAGTATACGTGCCGCGATCATAAAGTTGGCGTGCTCTGACTGCGTTAGATGAAGATGTAAGCGGTGGCATTTGGCAAGACTACCTGCTTTGTGTTTCATTTCGCATACGCATGAATAAAGAAGAAAGAGTTTGGAGCTTGTTAGGGGTGTGCACTGACCATTTCCTGACACACAAGCGGACGGAAACAGAATAAAGTGACTTAATACGCGAGGCGCATTTGAGGAGCGCAGTCAGAATGAGAAAGTTACCGGGCCCTTCACTTTCTCACAACCTCCTCCCTCTCGTTCAACAATTAGCTGAAGGCACAGCTCGTAGGCGGCGCCCCTCTCTGCCAGCCTCTTCCAACTAGCCACGGTGCACGCCTGGATTTTGGTTAGCACTAGTTTCGAAGGTGGCATGATTAAACAAGCGCACATATCGTCTGCTGCTACTCGTAGTGAATTAAGTACAGTACTCCTCAAGGTGTAATGGAATCCAGGATTCTTACGGGTCAGAACTGAACAGCATTAATTACAACGTACGGGGTTCTTTAAACGGACCATTTGGAGGACTCTATCCAATTATTGTTCTTAGTATAAATTGATTCTCTGTTTCTTTCTGGAAATGTTAACACTTGTGGCGCAGAAAAAAAAAATCATTTATTGTAGTGTAGGCTGATAAAAGGGAATTTACAAATTTTCTGGTCACTAGATTCAAAATTGTGACCTCCATACCGAAAAAGACTGACTGACATTCTCTGTGTTCTCGCTGGCCGTATACTTGCTAATCAGCCGCTGACTGCGACGTCCGCCTTTGCTGGCTTATAAGAGCTCCGTTTCCAGCTGGAGCGGTGTTTGCCTTTTAGGGTGCTGTAGACTGTCGAAAAACCTTCCCGCTATACCCAGTGGCATGAGATGGGATTCTTTTTTCCTAAAATTTGTTCTTGGTCCCCCCCCCCCCCCCAAAAAAAAAAAAAAAACGTTTTTTTTTTTTTGCAGTCTGTCGATGTGGCTCTGTTAAGACAGAGACTTGGGCAAGTTGGTACGCCATACCTAAGAAGGAAAAGCACCTCAGAAATACAGGTCGAGGAGGAATACGACGGCTCAACGCGATGACTAGCAACTCGTTCTTATACCGCCAGAAGCTAAATATATATAGCTGGAAAAATGTCTATACAACAAAATCACAAAACGCTACAGAAAACCTTGATAAAGAAGGTGCTGCAGGTGCTCTCTACTAGTAATAAGGACAGATAACTTATTTCTTTGTCAAGCGGACTAACCAAACAAGAAACAATAAGCAATTTGCACCAAGAAGGAATAAGGTGTAGTGATCCGATTCCTCTGGTCGGAGGGTGCGAAAGAGGCTGAAATTTGTCATTGACTTTTACGGTACTGCAACGCCCTGCCTATATCACTCGTACAATCGGAGTGAGGCTCTGTTTCGCCGTTAAGCGTAGCATAGGCTAAAGTGTGTCTCTAGGTGCCCGTAAGTGCACTTAACTTGCGCGCAGGACAATGTTATTACAAACCTCTAACTTCACTTGGGACAAGCGCACGTTAAAGTATGTCGATTCCTTTAAAGGGGAAAAGGGCGGCTAAGCTGTTCCCACGGAACGTCCTTTTGATCCCAGATATGTTTCTCGCCAAAAACGCTAAAGTAAGAACAAGCTATCGCTCTGAGATGCTTGGGCCCAGAAATTAGAATAAACATGTTTAAAGGTTAGTACAGGCCTGTTCTCAAGAGGAAGCGTTTGTAAGGAAATAGATCCATCAGTCATTGCTGCAAACGCCGAATGGAACTTTTGTGTGTTTCGCTCGCGTGCCTTTTATCCTTAATACTTTTCTGCGATGACCGTCTCACCACAAATTTCTCGATTGTTTCCCCACATGCACGGTGAAACCAGCCAGTCTTTGTCCCCAGAAGAGCATAATGCATTTCTGGCGTAGTGCATTAGGGTTTCAGCGTACAGAATGCATGCCCATTTTAATTACATGCGGGGTTTAACGTCCAGGCTCGTCACGTGAGCTATGGGCAACCCCGTAGAGAATGGCTTTGAACGAATTCCGAACACCTCGAATTCTTAAACGTGTACTGATGTCGCACAGCACATTGCCGCTCCTGCATTCGGCCTTCATCGAAATGAGGCCACCGCAGCAGGGACACTATCCCGCGACCTTGGCTTCAGCAGCAGAACACCACAGCTGCTGGGTCACTGCGGCAGTATTGTCCCTTCAAATATCGCTTATTTGCGCGCGAGAATGACGCAACCGCCACTGCTGGGGCTATGGAGGAAGTTCGATAGTACGTGGTAAGCGTCCAGTGTGCCAGCAGCAGTGCAAAGATGCGTCGCAAAGCTCGTGCGACTGCTGTCATCGGGGCAGCGCCGTCGTATACGCCGCCCGGCGGGCACTGCACGGCGCACCCCTGGTGGTGGCGATGGCAGCAGCGCAGCCGCACTGCACGGCCCTCTGTGGGCCAGTGTGTCGGGGTGGCGTGACTGACCTCAGCCTTGTTTCCTGGCGTGCCGCGAGGGATACACTGAGACGGGACGGCGCCGGCGGTGGTGACGCAATCAGACCTCGATCGTGGCACGATACGGCACGTCCTCCGTTCTGCTGTTCCTGCCGCTGCATCGTACGCGGAAAGGGTTGTGCCCTGCAGGCGCCAAGGCTGCTACTGCTGCTGCTTCTGTGGCGGATGGCAAAGGAGAGTGCGCATGCTACCACTGGGGCCGCCGCAGTGGCGCCGGGTGCATCTACACACTGAGAGATTGGCGGTAACAAATCCTTGAGGCTGTTGTCGCGAATCACGGAGGATGCAGTGAAGTGGGTATAAGGAATAAGCCTTTGATTAAAGGGTATTTAGGGCCATCAAAATCGGACGCAACCACATTTTAATGCAGGTGTGTGTTTAATGGAAGAATAGGTTCGTTTTCTCGTCTTGAATTTGTGCGCGATAATTGCTATCTGCGGAATTTTATGAATGAATTTTTCTGTAAACGACGTTCACTGCAATATCGGGCAATAGGTACACCGAAGGAGTTACAGCGCCCTGGGCAGTGCGCCATATGTAGTCACGGGGTAAGGTGGGCACTGGGAGTGGGCTGAGTAGGCGCATGAAGAGGGTAATGGTTTTCATTTCGTGCTTTAATAAAACTTTACAATGGAAAAAGGCGTCGCTGGGATATTTCGCGTCCCGCGAGATGTTGCATTACTATTCTCACGTAGTGGTAACGGCAGTCTAGGGGTCAGAATGCACCGGAAGGGAAGGCTTCCAAATGAAACTACTGGGTTGCCTTGAACGCGGAAAGAACTGAACAAATCGGCGGCGCCGATAATAACAAGCCTGTTCGGCACTTGTCGAAGAACAGAATCGCTGCCGCCCTCGGCCGTTCTCAATTCAAAAGTGTGTCACAAAGTGATAAAGCCGCGCGCCAGCGGCTTCGAGCATAAACAAATAAACATTACAAGGTTTCGGGCCATTACCTTGGACGCTGAATCTCCTTACTGAGAGTACACCTCGCTTGCAGTGTACTTAGCTATTTCCACGCTGTTGTCAAAGAAAAAAAGAAAGAGCTAATGGTCCTTGAGAATGATCCGCTGGCCAATTCGGCTTCAAAATCGGCTCCTAACTGCCCACATGAAGGTTAACAAACAAGCAATCGCCATCGTGGAAACCGCAATACCGAAATAAAAATGTACAGGATCGTTCAGCTTGATGAATTCTTCCGAGGTGGAGTTCATTATGTGCAGGTGCCGTCAGAAGTAAATGGACGGCAATATTAACGAAACAATTTAATCACTGCATTCCCCCCCACCCCCCTCCCCAATTCAAGCATCCTTGACTACATATCTGCAGCCTAATACTGATTGTGTGAATTGCACTGTGCACCAATAAACATGGACCATTATGCTTTAGATTGAAATAAATTAAATTTTTTGAGAAAGACGCCTACCAGTTACTTTTGACGGCGAGTGTACAGCAAGAAGACTCCAGAATCAAATTCCCGTCAATCTTAGGCCGTACTTTGTGGTAGGACAGGAGCTCTCGTGTTTCGAAAACATACCCAGCCGGGATGAGAGAGTCATACGGAGAGCATCATTCTCAGCGACACCGAAATGGCTGTCAATAATTTCGCAAAAGGGCGAACTACAAACACCTCCCTTAGAATCCCTAAGCAACCAAATTCTCACCAATTTACTCCGAGCTGATATGGGTTCCAGACCATTCGGGGAATCCGGGGAACGAGGCAGCCAACAATAAAGAAGGTTTCGTCGACCGGGCAGTGGATGAGTCTGGCTCCCTGAATTTCACGAAGGACTCCATGATCACATATCATGATCTCACCAATCATTTTAAACTAGAGAGGAAAACTTTCCCTCCTCCGGACAAAAGTCTGACTAAACAACAAGAGGTTACGTGCGTCGTCTACAGACGAGATCGATACGCAATCCATTACTCCTCGCGCACATTTATCCTGATCTATACAACCCGAACTGTAAACGCTGCGGCCAACGAGCCAACGACGACCATATGGTATGGGCATGCAAAATAAAGCCACCTCCAGGTGTTCTAGTAATTTTTTTTATTATTCGAAACGTTTGCCTTTGGGCATATGGGTGATCTAGTTACCGCTCCTTCTCTCGAGCGGTGGGAGACCATGAAGGCTAGCTCTGACCCCCGAACGCAAGTTCTGGCGGTGTAGTGGGCTGACAAAGTCGTCGAGGGCTACGTACTATCGACCACTTAACGCTACGTCTTAGCACCAAGCTCTTTCCGCTGAATAAAATGTTTGACAGTCAGCTGTGTCCGTTACAAGGCCGCATCAGAACACTGCCCGTGAAAAACATCCTGATATCGCATGGATGCAAGCTAAAATAGAGGGGGCCGGGTTCTGGCGGCCAAGTCTATAAGCATAGGCGTCCGTACAAGGCAGGGGGAGGGGGGGGGGGGGGGTGCGGCCGCCCCATAATAATCCAAAGGGGCCCCATACCTTTACTCTGTCGGACCTGTCCCGTTAATATCTGTAGTGCAGTGTTATGGCCATGCAAGATTTCGGCGATACTGGCGGTCGAGAACCCGTGATGTTGCGTTCCAAGAAGTGTTTACCTGCCGGCTCACTTTGAGGGAATCTTTTCAGATTATTTGTTCCAGTTAATAAAATACGTATGTGTCGTATATTTTCTGCTGTTTACAGAGAATAGAAATTCCTTTAGAAGCGCTTTTTTAGAGTCATGCTTCAGCGGCGCAGAGATTGCCTTCCTCTGCCGATGTAAAAACTACTGGTCAATAAAGTTTTGTGTGCTTCGCAATTTCATCACATTGAAATAAATGATTTATAACCATTCTTCATCTTTGCATGCGCTGCGTTTGGCCGTAGGGGCCTCTGTGGGAGGAGTCTAGAGAGGGGGTGGGGGGGGGGGGGCTGTGGTGAAACTTGGCTCCCCTTAATGCAGAACCCTGCGCAAGCCTTCGTCTATATGCAAGCACAGAGCATACACTCGGTGTCGTGCGGTTTGTGAAGAAGTTATCTAGGAAGCAGGAAGATTCAATCCAGCCCGTCGATTCCCAGCGTCCATGCGCCAAATTAAATACAGATATTTCGTTTCATTGTAAATCAACCCTAGGTAACTGCCGTGGTGTTAGCTTGCGGTTTGGCGTATTTTGAAGGGAGTGAAATAGCTTTCGCTTCCTCTGTCAGTTCGCTTACAATGATTTTGTTCCTTGTTTCGGACTTCGCCAGAGAAGTCCAGCCATAGTAATGTTTGACAATGGTGAAAACTTCGGTGCACTTAATCTGCTGCCTTTATTGAAAACTAGATGGCCGAATTATGTGACGACATCACTCTATCATGTACATGCTAAAAATCCAAATGAAGGAATTTCGCCCCGATGTGTTTTATACACTGTGTCATTAAAGAGCATAACTGGCAGTTGCAAATAGGTCTTTTCTTCTTAGACGTGCATTAAGTTCCACAACCGTGTCTTCTCTATTTCTTTTTTTTTTCTTCATCCGCGGTTGAGTCTGCGCTCTCGCTTATCGGTGGTCGGGTTTTGCTCGGAAATGCCAAAACTAATTCATACTACGAGTAGAAGAAAGTGCATCACCGCATGAACAGTACTACGCTTTCGTGAAAAGAGACAGTGGTAAGCATTGCTCCAAACAACACCAAGTGTACTGCTTAGTTTATGGAGGCTCAACGTCCCAAAGCGACTCAGGCTATGAGGAATGCCGTAGTGAGGGGCTCCGGAAATTTCGACCACCTGGGGTTCCTTAACGTGCACTGACATCGCATAGTAGACGGACCTCTAGAATTTCACCTGCATTGAAATTCGACCGCCGCGGCCGGGATCGAACCCGCGTCTTTCGGGTCAGCAGCCGAGCACCATAACAACTGAGCCACCGCAGCGGCACCAAGTGTACATACTGGACGGTTTAAGAAAGCACCAAAAGTTTCCAGGCAGAAAAAATGCGATCTTCCTATTCGTCCTCAAAGCAAGGGCTACAGATGGTCCCTCCGAACAGTTGTATCTGTCAGGCAACCGAGAGATACAGACGAAACAGGACAAAGGTGTCCAGGGCAGTTTAAAATCCTGTCTAAGGGGCAGTGGACTCAACATGAGGTAGGTCTTCAGGGTGTCCGCTTGTTCCTGACTTTCTTAACCCTGTAAGTGAGTATTCTCCAGCACCGGAAGCAATTAAAGCCTCCGTCTCCCGCACCTCAGAGGAACAACATGCAGTCGTATTTCCTCATGAAGTTTCCTGCCAACACAGTACGCCACCGCCGTCACCTTCACTACCCAGATCCCAGATTCGCTTTCTCCTGCATAGTTTACTTTGTGATTAATGACCTCGAACGAAGCCCATGCAGCTGAAAGACAACGTCACCTAACAGCCCACCCTTCTGCCGGTTAGCTTTCGAAAGAGATGTGTGCACTGTGGTGCTCAGGTGTTGTTAGTTGAATATGGGCATACAGGGCCAAGGCTAGCTGCATGTTTCGGAGGGACTTATAAGTGGACAAGTCCGTAACTGTTAATAATGAACTAAATCATGCGTACATATCTGTCGTTAGTCCATCTTTGTCCGCGTGGCGTCGTTAAACGTTGATTTCGAAGCACCATGTGTTTTTTAAGATGCTACATTTTGGTATTATTGCAAGAATGCGTAATTCTCCCGCCTATCTAGTTCCAGTTTGCCACCGAAAAGGGGCGGTGTAATAGGTAGAAGTGAGAAAAGGAAGGTGATACGTGCTTCGAAAATCGAGAATAAGTAACCAATGAAAAAGGGAAGGGAAATGACGTAGCAAGGATGTAAAAAACCATTATGGGGGTGCAATGGGCATGAATTTCTGATAGGTATCTGGGACGGACTAATGGTACCATGCTTTACTTTTGGTAATGCGGCGTTTTAAAGAAGGTTCAAAATGTAACCGGGACAAGAAGTCAACCAGAGAACTGACAGGATATGAGCACGAGGCGTTCAAGGCTAATTCACAAATAAGACAATGCAAAGGGAAGTAACCTGGACGTTGGTTTCAAATCCGAATGTTGACAGGAAAATTCTCTATGGGTACTTCAAAAGGGTGGAACGGCTATGGGTAACGGCTGAGAAAGGTGGTCGGAAACAGATTGACAGCTAAGAATTTTAGAAATTTTCACGGGAGCAGCGCTGATCCTACGTGGAGGAAAAGAACTGAAAAACTAAGAAGTTAGTATGAGGGAAACCTGAAGGGGGCAAAAGAGCGTTTAGCTCAAGGTAAAAGATCCAGACAGTGAAAACTGGATAAACATGGTGAGTAAAAAGCCTACCATCAAGCAGTACGAAATGGAAAAAAACTGAAATCTGAAATTAACTGTTTTGTCATAACGTAAGAGGCAGTGACCCTACACTTAGGTGCAAGATCAGGATTTCAGAAGAACAAGCGCAAAAAAAGGACAACGGACAAGGAGGACGACACAGACAGAGACGACACGCCCTCTTTCTTTCTTCTCCGTGGTCCTTTTTTGCGCTGGTTCTTCTGAAATCATGGCTTACCAACTAGCCCAACAACAAGTTTTACAAGGTCAGGGCTTCTTAAACAGAGACTCAGGACAGCTCCTTTCAATTATTGTTCTTAGTAAAAATTGATTCGTGACTTTTCGCTTGCCCGGTACCTAAATATTCATTTATGGCTGAGAAATTTGCTGTCACTTAATTCAAACTCGTGAAGTCCACACCGAGAAGGACTGGTTGCCGCCGTTTTGAAGTGAGTGACGATGTAGCATAGCCTCTGGGATTCGGGACACAAAAATCGGTGTCGATGCATACAGTTTTGCTTACGAAATCGATCAGTGAGGATGACACCTGTATTTCGTGTTTTGGTCTTTTCTAGCTCATAAAGGCTCCGTTTTTGGCGAGAGTAGGTCTTTATTCTTCGTTCGAAATCCGTAATCTATGAATACGTGGTAAATTGAATTCGTCCATAGTGCCCCCTTGCGGGCACATGGTCGACCTTATGATTCCCATGTGTTTCCAGACACATTTAAGACCCGTTTTCTCAGAATCTACTCAACCTAGATCTTTCGCGTTTCATTAATTTTTTTTTCCCTTATTCTGTCTTCTTTCGATTGAACAAGACTGTTTTCTAACGATCGTTTAACGCTTGCAATTTTTGCCAATAAATTGTACAACCATCGACCGGAAAGCAGAATTCTTCTTTACGACCAAACGATGGAAAGAGTGATATATGACATATTTTTTGGTAAGATATCAGGCAACACTAGCACAAAAAAAACCTTTTGCAGTTTTCGTAGAACAGAACTCTGCTAGAAAAAGGCACAGATTTGTACCATTACGTGTAGTTCAGTAGCTTCGTATCTCGATGTTGATAAAGCTAGAAAAAAAAAGCTAAGCACCCTGTATTTTCTTGTTTCTTTAATAATGCTTCAAGTGCAACGAAAATTTACACTTAGAGGTATTTAAGGTCAAAACGAATGACCTATATGCTTCAATTTTTGGCAGAAATAACACACGCTGAAAATTCTATTTATCAGCCACTAGCAATGTAGCCCATATAAGTGTTAATCTTGCATTTCTTTGCTTTTGACCTTAATTATGTGGGCCCCTTTATGATCTCTTCTGCCCCCCCCCCCCTCACCCCCTCTGAAGTGCTTTCGACAATGGTGCACAAGACGCAACCATATCATAATGTAACGCCGCTGTGATAAACTAGTTGCTTTGGGATGTCACCGGAAACATCACAAAAAGTTAACTCGGGTCATGAAGCCAGCCCTGAATGTGTGCGTGTCGTCTAAGACAATAATTTGCTAATGCCTACTCGAAGGAAGATAATCTTTGGTGTGCGCCCCTCGACTTGGCTTCGTTAGTTCACCCGTGGAGGCACTTCTTGAGAAGATCTAGTTGTGCTAACATCTGGAAAACTGGCTTTATGGTGTGAAGACCTTATTTGACGGGTACTTAAGCACAAAAGGCACACTGGTCAATTGGCTATCTGCGCATAGGAAATGCTGCGGTCTTTCAAACATAGCACAGGACGGGCAGATCTAGAGGCAGCAGATATGCAGAAATACGTGCCCCGAGCAGCCTTATGTATGTTTTCTAACTCGCCAATGAAAAACAAAAGAACACATTAAGAAAAACCACACATAAGTGGAGATGTCACGCGTCCGCGAAAAGCGAAAAGTAAAACGCGCCTATGTTCAACAAAACATTCAATGTACCTTTTTTTTACGTCTGACAGCTGTGAAAGAACCAGAGGATATTTTATTAATTCCAAGTGTTTCCTTTTCACAGCCTTTTTAAAGCATATATGCGAGTGAATGCGACCTCCGGTGAAATCAGGAGTGCGCGCTAATAACCGCTTTGAAAATCAGGCACTTCTGCGTCCACTACTGGGCGGAGAAGCACTTGAGACACTGGAAAAAATCATGGATGTTTCGGGATTCAATTTTGGTAGAAAATAGGAAATCGATTTCGTTCTCATTTAGCCTGCCGTGTGTCCTCAACGAACATTTATAAAAAAACTTCGATGATCACGAATCATGTGCAGTGTATGTTAAATTCTGGAAACACTAAAATTTTGTTAGAACGTCGCAGTATATAATAGGCGTTATAGCCGGCATGTGAGAGCAACTATGGAGCTACAAGGTTCATTGGTAACTTGGTTAACGTCCGCACACAATTGAAGTAAAAATTGCTTGCCGAAATGGTGGCTTTAAAGCCGGAATTAGACGCAAAAGTAGAAAAAGTGTTAAAACAACACAAAAAATACCAAGCTTGCACCCGCCACTACACCGTTTAAAAGATGATGTTGTTATCATCTGCTCATCTATACTCGCCAGTTTAAAACACAAAACGTCTGCGTTCAGCCGTTATTCTAAGCCGTTTGTTGTCATACTCGGGCATGCAGTTGCGTTCTGGTGTTGACATCAAAGTAATGTTACAGTCAAAACATTGTTTAAGTTATAGCGTTGATTAATAACAGGAGGTTGTTATATTTCATTTATTTTTTTGTATCTTTTACACTTTGAAATGTTGAAACATCGAACTAACTGCCTTCTTTAACGCCCGAGGTCATGAGCGCAGCAAAAGTCATCATCATCACAACTGAAGCAAAAATTGTTTTATTAACTTTGATGCCTTCAGGAGACATGCACCCATAAAATCTACCTGTATTGTCATTTTTTTGCAACTCCATATATTGTACACTCCATCATAAATGGTACTCCCAGCCGTCGGTAATTTCTGAAGGGGACCAGGTAAATAGATATGCAAGCCTTTAATATTAAGTGCTTATATGATGGTTAATCAAATGCGAAATCATTGGAAAAATTATGATCTGACTGAGTTCCCAAGTGAAGGGAACTTTTAAAGCGGTTTGCTTCTTAGAAACAAACATAATCACCTACTGATAAATTTTCTTTAGGACTCCTCGTGAAATGCTGCCACTTAAATTTCAATTTCGGGTAATTTCTGCTCATCTAAGAAGGAACGCAGTTGATGCTTTCCAACACGAAGTTTTTGACGCGAGTGGATCGGACTGCTTTGCAATTTTGCGCTATAAAGTAAGCATAACCTTAAAATTTCGACAAAGAAAGAAGCAATTTCGAAACTGACGACAAGTTTTGGTTACTCGAAAGAATACAAAGAACTTCATTGAGGAATGAAGCTATTAGATCTTAGACTCAAACACTAGCACGGGCAACAATTGGCGACTTACCCAGCACCTCCACCCGAACGAACGAGAGTATAGCGAACGAGAGTCTTAGTGTTGTCGCATAAAAGAAACGAGGGAAGTAATTAAGTTATTTATGTGTATAAGAAAAAGAGAAAAAAGGCAGAGGAAAAAGAAAGACCTACCAGAGAAATGAAGGGAAACACATCGGGATAAACACAGCCAAGGGCAAAGTCTGTGCGCTCGCTCACTGCGCTTCGTAAGGAAAGTTAGAGAGTTTATTCTAAACAAGCAAAATTTGTGATCAGCATGATGCTGCGTTTCCAGGTAGATAATTTATAGCTACTGTTACATATGAAAAAAAAAACGTATTGCATGACTTCTGGCACGCGGTCGCTCATGCCCGTGTCTATGATTGAAGCGTGAACTTGGTCCCGTTAGCTGTTTCAGAAGCTCCTGGCGTGGACTGGGGTGATTAGGCTTCAGAAGTAGGCGTGAAATGACCCGGAATGGCCGGAGAGAGGACAATACAAGTGTTGGGTTTAATGACTTGCCGCTAGAGTAGTTTCGGTACCGTGTGCAACCAAGTAAAATAGATTGGTTTACTGGTTTGTTGGGGTTTAGCGTTCCAAAGCGACTCAGGCTATGATGGACGTCGTAGTTCTGAAGGGCCCCGGAAATTTCGACCACCTGGGGTTCTTTAACGTGCGCTGACATCGCACAGTATATGGGCCTCTAGAATTTCGCCTCCATCGAAATTCGAACGCCGCGGCCGGGATCGAACCCGCGTCTTTCGGGTCAGCAGCCTAGCGTCGTAGCCACTCCAGTAAAATAGAGTATTTCTCAATGCTGGAGAGGTGCCGGATGGATGCAGCCCACTGCAGTCAATGGTAGATGGCTGCTGGATGAGTGACTTCTATTTCTTTGTCTGGCGATGCAGATATAAGATTTGGCTGTAAGTATCCCAGTAGGCGTTAGCCCTGGAAGTAAATGATTCCTATCTGTGTTATTTATGTTAGCGGCAGTTTCAGATGCCAATCGAAAATAAATACTCTTAGAGGTGCAAGCTTACAGGTGGTTGAGTTCTTAGAAAATGCCGTTGGATAGAACTCGTGTAGCACACCTGTATTTCGAGGTATTCCGTCCAGATTAACATCTAAAAAAACGTAATTACAAATCCAAGCAGGACATGATCGGTAGTAAACTCCACCCTGTGTGACGCGACGCAGTGCCGAGTCCCGACGGAGCGGAGCAACGCTTGAAACTGCTAACTTTCCTCGCTTGCGGGTTGACAATATCGAAGACACGCACACCAGTGCGGAGCTTCGCGTCACGTGTCACCGCTTTGCACGCATGATTACGTGCACTGATATGGAAACTTGCAGATCAGTATCTAGAAACATGGACGTGCTAAGAGAATTTTACCAAACTGAATTGTGTGGGAACACGGCAGCTTATGAGTTTTCGGTATAAACCTGTGCTTTAATTGCTCTGACTAGAAACTTCGTAAATAAAGTTTGGTTAATTAGGACGTTGATGACCAATATAATCCCATCACTTCGTGCTCGCCCACTGTCATTGACTATGTGCAAAGACAGCTTTCCTGCGGTGTTTTAGTTTCCTTTTAAAGAAATATGGAAATGAAATTTTGAACACTCTTGATATGTATAAAAGTTGTTCTAATGTACTTGCAAAATGGGGACGCAGCCAATTACGCAGGAATCAAGTATCAGACTCCATGTGAGAAATAATATAGAGCATTTAAACTGCGTAATATCGTGATTCCTGAAAGTGTGTGCCGTCTGCAGTTTTCCCTCATCCGAATTCAAAACATTTAGTATCAAAGTTGTGAGCATATAGAACGAAAAGTTTCATGTCCGTTGTACAAAAGGTAGGCTCTACATATGTGATTCCTTCTACATTTTAGGCGGCGGAATTTCTTTGCAGGAGAAATTCTAGAGGCTCGTGCACTGTGCGATGTCAGTGCGCGTTAAAGAACTCCAGGTGGTCGAAATTTCCGGAGCCCTCCACTACGGCGTCTCTCATAGCCTTAGTCGCTTTGGGACGTTTAACCCCATAAACCAACCAAACCAACCATCTTTTCCAACAAGCAAAAACCAGCGCCGACCAGCTGGCGCCATCTCGAGAGCATCTGTTGAAGCAGGAAAAACTGGCACTTTTGTACCGCGAGAATCGAAACCTTCCAATTACTGCTTTACATTGGGAGGCTGCTGCAAGCATTGCTTTATGGGTTCGATCAAACATCCTGCAAGACAACGACCCTATTGAACTGTCCACTACGGCATGCAGGCATTACCTTTTTGAATAAAACCTGTTCGCGTTAAAAAAAAAAGGGTTTTCTTGCCGCTGTTCTGCATGATTTGAATTATTTTAAAGGTTGAATGGATCTCGTCTTGACACAAAGGTTGGCATAAAAAAAATGTACTTTATTACGGTCAAGGCGATTGGGCCATTTAAGAGAGCCACCATTAGTAGAACACAAAGCAGTGCGGATAGATGAAAAAAAGAAATCAATATTGCCCAGCCCGCACCGCCTAGGGCACAGCGGGCAGACAGAATTACTTCCCGACGCGGTGGACCAGTGTTTATTTTAGTCGACTGCTGACCCAAAGGACACGGGTTCGATCCCGGCTGTGGCGGTCGCATTTTAATAGGGGCGAAATGCTCGAGTCCCGTTTACTATGCAATGTCAGTGCACTTTAAAAGAACCCCAGGTGGTTGAAATTATCCGGAGCCCTCCACAACGGCGTCCCACATAGCCTGAGCTCGCTTCGGGCCGTTACCCTCCATAAACAAAACCAAATCGCCGCTTCGAACAAACTAGTCCCCCCTCTCTGCCCCCACAACCTATTGAACCAACCTTCTCTCTACTACAAAATTAAGTGGGAGATTTAGTGGAGCGGAATTATCGTTATTTGTTGTAATTCCAAAAAGTAGCCAAATGAGCAGTAAAGTGGTTGCCATTTGCAAAGACAGCTCGGCGTCTTTCTTTTTTCTGTTGCGAAAGCAACACTACGGGTGTCGCCGAGCCATTTCGCGGAGGTGACGAAAGGCTATACTGCGCATGCGCGAGGAGGCAGTGACGTCACACGGCGCACGTCTGGCTCGCCGCCGCCGTCGCTGCACGGGTGACTCAGAGGTGCCGCCGCCGCGCTCGTCAGTAGCGCATGCGCAGTAGCGGCGCATAGCTAGCGTGCCGGGGCCGCCGCCGCTGCCGCCCGCTCTCCATCGCCTTTCTCTCATGATTTGAACAGCGCGAACTACAAGGGACAAGAAAAGAAGGGACACAGGACGTCTTCTTGCCCTTGCTTCTTGTCCCTTGTAGTTCGCGCTGTTCAAATCATGAATATCTACCAACTCGCCCAACTGATCGCCTTTCTCTCTCCTCGTTGCTTTCGCAATCCTCCAGGTTTAACCAGAGCTAAACCACTACCAATTTTTTGTTTGTTTTCTGGACTCCAGTCGGGTGTGCGTCGGGAGTAAAAGTCGTAGGGTCTCGCTGTGAGCGTCAGCCTTCTCTGAAATTAAACTGTAAATAGTTGAATTTGACGTTTGAAGAGACACTGAGCCACTGGGACGCCGTTGTCGATGGCTCCGGATTAATTTAGATTACCTGGGATTCTTTAACGTGCGCCGACATCGCACAGCACACGTACACGTTATTAATTTCATGTCCATACAAACGGCCGCCGCAGCCCGTGACCTTTATATCTTCTCTAAAACTGCACACACGCTTGCTTGGGAGACTGCGACGCGGATTGCCGTTTCCACAACAGCACTTTTAATTATGAAGATTCCAGAGCAATGACTTTAATTATGCGGAGTGCAGAAATAGAACGTGAAAAGGGTGAGCTCCCATCAACTTTGAAGTTTGTCTCTATATATGTGCGAAACCATAATGCAGGCAAGTTGTAAACTTGCATGTGGCTTTGACATACTTATCTAGAGTCCCCAAAGAAAAAAAGACAATATGTAGTTACCCCTAACTTAACTTTTCATCACTTTATTACCTTAAAGAAAAGAGGTGATTACACTACACCTGACGACACGACAACTTTATTTGAGCACGACATCTGAACCTCCATCAGCTAAAATCCCGAACCTTTGAGCTAGTCAGTCTCGAAATTAAAACGACTATTTCTGGGCACAACACTGTCCTTCGGGTATGACCGATCTCTGCAAGAGGCCATAAGGCGGGCAGGAAAAGATTTCGGCCACCATCATGACTCCTTGCGACATGACAACCTGATCTGAGTTGAATGCTTGTTGGGCTAGTTGGTTAAACATGACTTCAGTGGCAGCGCATGTAGAAAGAAGGGACGGGATAGGACACCAGAGTAAAGAGCGCTGACTTCCAACTGTTTATTTCCAAAAACGTGCCACGTATATATATACACCAGCAAGGCTGAAATGCGAAAAAAAAGGGGGAAAAACAAAGGGGAAGCAACACTCTTCATGACGTTACAACAGGACAACACCAGGAACCTAATTCCAACCATCTAAAAATCTGAGTTCCCTCTGCGTCAAAACGACCGATGGCATGCTCACACACAACCCCCGCAAGCGCAATCTTCAGCGCCTCGATTATTTCCCTAGCTCCCTGGTCCTTATGGTAACCATCAATCGTGTATTGATTAAATACTGGCACGCATGACTTCTTTCAACGCTGACGTCAACAGTTTTTTGCGGAGTTTCGGCTGTGCAGGCTGCGCTGACCTTGGTTTCCTTCATTTACGTTGTTATAACAACGATGTTGACGCTTGCGCAGTTTCGGCAGTGCAGGCTGAGATCACCTTGGTTTCCTTCATTTACGTTGTTATTCATTTACGTTGTTATAACAACGTAAATGAAGGAAACCAAGGCCAGCTCCGCCTGCACTGTGGAAACTCCGCAAAAAACTGTTGACGTCAGCTTTGAAAGAAGTCATGCGTGCCAGTATTTAATCAATACACGATTGATGGTTACCATAAGGACTAGGGAGCTAGGGAAATAATCGAGGCGCTGAAGATTGCGCTTGCGGGGGTTGTGTGTGAGCATGCCATCGGTCGTTTTGACGCAGAGGGAACTCAGATTTTTAGATGGTTGGAATTAGGTTCCTGGTGTTATGCTACTGTGACATCATGACGAGTGTTGTTTCCCTTTGCTTTTCAGCGCTCTTTACTCTTGTGTCCTATCCCGTCCCTTCTTTCTACGTGCGCTGCCACTGAAGTCTGATTTGAGTGCGTTATCATAACACTCATCAGCTCTTATTCTGAGTCTTTGAGTCACTGAATTCATATCTCGCTAAAACCAAAGCTTTCTAAATGTTTTATCCTTTGTGGCTAATCGGGAACCTTTTAATGGGGCATAGGCGATGGGTTATAGCGGCCATGTTCGGGAGCGAGGTCGTTGAATACGTGTGCAAGGCTGCGCCAAAAGACAAATCTTCCGGGCAGCCCAGTTTCTGTTGACTCAGACCATATGGGCAACGAAGCCATGCCGCAGTTCTTCCGAGCAGAACTGATTGATAGGTTTTCTGCTGCGTGCTTACACCTGGAGGTTTGAGCCGAACGCCAACACAACGGCTAGCCTTTCTGCGATCTCTTTGGCACGTGCATTTGTACAGCCGACGGGAAACTCTTCAAAAGCACGAGGAATGATGGGGGCTCGATGAATGATCTGTTGACCAAGCTGAGCACTGAAGGAAAAGGGCAGTTATCGCATGATTTTTCGCTCGACCTTGTCGTCTTACTCCCGCACGTACTTTTCGGCCTTGCTGAATCTTCCCCTGTAGGTTCAGGCTTTGTAAGAACGGAGGAAGAGAGTGGGCCAGGTAATTCGTGACGTGGCTTCACCATGGTAAAAATGGACACAAAGAATGTTATCGACCAAGTCAAAGAGCGTAGATGGGCGCCATTTGTACTGCTGTCAAATTTATAAAACAAGACAAGGGTCATGGTTCAATACTACAGATTTTTTGCCGGTTCCATAGTTAAAACTGGCTGGATGTGCGCTGTTTTTTATATGTGTTTTATTTGTTCCCAGCTCGCACTATAACCCCACACGAGCTTTCAAAAAACCCGATAGAGGTAGCCTTAGTCGGCCCTAGCAGAAAAAAATAGTACCTTACCAGAGGCAGGCGGTATACTCGCCTGCGACGTAACTTACCACCAATTGCTGAGAGTGCCACAGTGATGATGATGCAGACAGGAGCAGAGACCACCAATAGCGTTGCTGCTTCCTTTGTTCCAAAGCTCTCAAAAGAAAGCCCGTCTTTTTGTATGCTATAGCGATGTAGCCTTCTCGAATATTGTGGTGTCCACAGGGACAAAAACCCGATGCACAGCGGCTTTCGTGTGCTTGATCATCCAGGTGATAACTAAGAATTGCTAAGAAGGCAGCTCAGCAGGCCGCAACAGTGGCAAGCAGTGGACTGAGCATTACTCGTCGGCAAGCCGTGGCGAGACAGAACAGCTTCTACAAGGCCGTGTAAGGCTGCAAATTTCATAAAGTCGCTGTACTGAAGGAAGTTCCAGTTGCTGAAGCAAATCTTGAGCTCAGGCAGCTAGATAGCCCCTCACTAGTAAATGATATAAAAAGGAGCAAAAATATAGAAGAATACCAGAAACATGTGGTACGTTAGTTCCAGCCAAAGGGAGCCCCTCATAACGCCGTCCAGTCCGATGCTTACGCGGGAGACGACGACAGGGCTTGGCAGCATTCCTCGACATGTCAATGCACTCATTGCTACGAGGCAGCGCGCAGAGACGACGGTGAAGGAAAGACACACAACAAGGCGCTTGCTTTGTGTCTTTTCTTGTCCGTCGTCTCTGCACGCTGTCTCGTAGCAATGAATCTATACCAATTAGCCCAAGTAGCCGTTCTAGATCAATGCATGTTCGCCTCAGAAATACGCACAGGCGACATCATTATACTGATAAGTCTTGAGCTTTACAGAGAAAAATTAACACGGGAGTGCAATTTGCCCCTTATTTAACGTACTCTCCTCGATGTTGTAATAAGGGAATAATTACTCATTGACATCCACCCAAGCGCAGCCATACGGCTGCAAAGGAAAGCTATACAACTTTCTCGGAAACTTCGTAGTTAAGGAAAAATTCGTCCTGGTCCGAAGTTGGAACCCGGGACCACAGCTTCACCGGAGCAGTCGCTCTACCAATTGAGCTAACCGGGACGGCAAGCTTATGGTAGGGCGAGAGTGAATTGATCAATAACTCGAAGTGGAAACAGTGTTGGTCAAATGTTTAATGGAATCCCCCAAGGTGTAGTAGATTTGTAATAAGGGAGTAATTACTCATTGACATCCACCCGAGCGCAGCATCTCCTCGATGTTGATTGCACTTTTGACATCTGCCCTGTAACTTTTGTAGTTCCTTCAGGAAAATGGAGTGTGGTTGTGCATCAAGCCATAATTTTTGCAGCAGCTATGACATCCCCACAAGCATAAAAAATGTGTACCCTTCAAGTGTTTCTTGAGATCGTGACAAAGATTGTAGTCCCTGAGATCTAAATAAGGTGAGCAAGAGTGATGTTGTAGTATCTGAAATCCGATATCTACCATTTTCTGAACAGCTATGGAGGCTTTGTGTGCTGGGACACTGCCATGCAAGAACAATACTCCCTTTGACAGCTTTCTCTGATATTTGTTGACCAGGTCCTGACTGACTTTGTGGAGCAGGGAAATAAAAGAGGCTCCCTTCACCATGCCACCCCCTTCTGTACAATCCACTAACGTTTGAAACTACTTCTTTGGCTGGGGTTAACCGGGTCTCTCCTCTCCTTCGACTGCTTTTTGGACTCGGGCACAAACAATCAGAACCACGTTTATTCCTGTGTAAGAAGCCTGCGCTCCAAAATTTGCCTCATGTGCCTGAAAATGCCGAAGGACGCCCTAAGAAGTCACCACGAATTCAGGCTTTTGTTCAGAACTGAGGTATTCGGAAATGCTGAAACCTTCGTAATGTCGAGAACACCAGCTTGTATGTAACCTATGCGCTCTCATGTAATGAGTAGGGTGTCTGATGTTCTGATGTGTAGTATGCTTATATCTCTCTGTTTTACACAAACATTTCGTGAACTACGTCAACATCTTCCCAAGGGGTCGCATGCTAATGCCTTCTAGGATGTTTTTCAACTTCGGTGCTGAACTGGTCTGTCTAGGGTCTGACGACCAACAATTTCACTGCGGAATATGTAGTGACAATCTCCACTACAGTTGCTGACAGATGTAACAAATATCCTTTGCAGGCTTTATTTGCGTTTAGAGAAAATTGATCAGAGCACGGCATTCATTCGGCATGAAGTTCATAGCGATCATCCACTACTGCAGTGCACGACCAAAGATAAAACAGGAAAAATCTAGGCTAGCGGGATTAAATGAAGCAGTGGCACTAGGAGTATTTGAGTTGTAGTTGTAGAAAGGACCCAATACATGGCCTTCTGAGGGCAGTCACTTCAGAAGTTGCATTCAGTGTTTCATGAGGGACTTTTTTGTATTTCGGCTATATGGCCACGATTCTATTTACGTTTTGGAACCGTGTTACCTTAACATTTTCTGTTTTCGACGTGATGTCGGCTATTTTAGGTGTGTTTGCTAGACGCAGCCATATTGTTCACGAAGGGCCGTTGCCACGCTACCGATTCTGTGATGTACCTGACATGCTCGCGGTAATGCAGAAGGACGTTAGAGTGGAAGCTGCGAATATTTCGTAAATAGAACTCGACTGACAGCCACGGTATTTCGACAGCAGCCAATCGCGCCCGTCAAATGCTTCAGTTTCGCCGCCGCCTTGGTTCTTCGCTTCTTTTGCGACCTAAGGTTCGCCCAATAGCCACTCACTTTCGAGTTCGATAACACTGTGCTTGCCTATTTTGCTGCCTGCTGCTGCCTCTGCGTGATGTCTCTTAGCAGACCTGGGTGGCTTCAACAGATGTGCTTATTAGCTACGCAACTACTGAACTTGTCTGCCGCTGTCGGCGGGCACACGTTCGTCCATTAACCCGTGAGTTTCGAGTTGTACGCCGCCCTACCTGTCTGTGTTGAACTCCTGTTGCCCTGCATATCGCCACCTCTGGTGAACCCTATGCGTGACTGCAGCTGCCCATTCCTTAAGTTAATGGAGGAAAGGCTACCAGTTTGGTTTCACACGTGATCAGAAGCCACTCGTTAGGCAGCTTGTTCCGCTCTGCGAAGTTGTTGAATTCTAAACAACGATGGGAGGCCGACTTTTCGGCAGCTGCAGAGTACAAAGGTGCGCTAAAAAACGCAAAGGACACATTTTTTAACCACACACTGCCTGCTATGCTGGTCAATAATCCTAAACAATTTTGGAATGTAGTTAACAAGAAAGACCCTTCCACAATACTACTTACTTCTTCTGATGGTGTTGCCTTTCCTCCATACGAATGTGCTTCTATTCTAAACAATATATTTGCTGCGGCATTTTCTGCCAATGTTTCTCTTGTTCATCGCGTGTGCCCTGTTTTTGATGCTCTTCCTATGGACCCAGTTACATTCGACGCGTCAGGCATCCAGTGCATCATAGAAAATCTCAAGGTTTCCTCTTCCTGCGGTGTTGACAACATTAATTCGAAGTTTTTAATTAATACAAAGTACTATTGTTCCATAATTCTTACTAAATTGTTTGAACAGTCCCTTGCAACAGGTTGTATTCCCAATGATTGGAAAATTGGGAAGGTGATTCCACTGCATAAGTCCGGAAGTAAACATTCTCCTGATAACTTTAGACCTATATCGCTCACTAGTATTCCGTGCAAGATCATGGAACACGTCATATATTCTCATCTCATGTCTTTTTTAGAATCTAACTCCTTTTTCAGCATTGCCCAGCATGGTTTTCGTAAGTCTTTTTCATGCGAAACTCAGCTAATATGTTTCACACATGACCTTCATTGCATCCTTGACCACGGGTCTCAGGCAGATTGCATATTTTTGGACTTCTCGAAAGCGTTTGACACTGTTTCACATGAGCTTCTCTTTCTTAAATTAAGCAATCTTAACATAGACCCTAATGTCCTTGCATGGCTACAATGCTTTCTTTCTAACCGTTCACAATTCGTAACAGCGAACAATATAAACTCTCATTCTTTGCCTGTCCGTTCCGGCGTGCCTCAGGGGTCAGTTCTTGGGCCCCTCCTTTTTCTCATCTATATAAATGACTTACCGGCTAACATTTCTTCTTAAATTAATCGTTTTGCCGATGATTGTGTTATCTACCGCGAAATTAAAGATGGTAATGATGTCTCTTGTCTTCAATCCGATATTAACAAGGTTCTATGCTGATGTTTTACTTGGAACATGCAACTAAACATTAATAAGTGTAAACATGTACGCATTTCTCGTCTCTCTATTGCCCCTTCTTCTTATCACATTAACAACGTGTCTCTCGAAACCGTGTCATGTTGTAAATATCTGGGTGTTTACGTTTCTTGTAACCTGTCTTGGAAAACTCACGTTGAATACATAATAAATAACGCTGATCGCATGCTTGGGTACCTTCGCAGAAATTTCTCACGTTCATCTACTTCAATAAAATTATTACTTTATAAAACATTGGTACGGTCCAAGTTAGAATATGCTGCATCTGTCTGGAGCCCTGGCATCGATTCACTCGTTTCAGATTTGGAAGCTCTGCAGAACCGCGCATGCCGTTTCATTCTTTCTAATTATCACCGAACAAGCAGTGTAACCGCCATGAAATCAAGTTTGTCCCTACCACTTCTTTCCCACCGCAGATCAATAGCCTCATTGTGTCTTTTTCATAAAATTTACCACAACAGCCTTCTCAACCCTAAGGTATTGTCAAGACCATGTTACATATCAGCACGCATTGATCACCGTCATAAAGTTGGAATCCCATCTTGTCACACCAAATGTTTTCATGACTCATTCATACCCCGAACTTGTGTCAGCTGGAATCACCTTCCCCACGAGATCGCAGGTATTTCTGATAACAATGCATTTCGTAAAGTCCTTAAAGTTTCTTTCTGAGTATGTGTCGTTTATTACTGTATAAAAATTGCCTTTCACTGTCTACACACTGTTTTAATATATCCCCACTGCATTCTAATCTCATTGCCTTCCTGTGTTTTCACTATTTATGTATTCCTGGTTTATTTTTGTTTTCTCTCCTTGTTGCTGTTTAGGTTGAATTTTTTATGTATTCCCACTCCCCTCTGTAATGCCTTCGGGCCCTGAGGGTACAATAAATAAATAAATAAATAAACGCGCAAAGGGCGCTTACTCAGAACTGAAGCTTATACATACACTGCTTGGAAATGGACATTGTTGTCATCTTTTTAATTTATTAAGGCGAAAGCCTTTAATGCCTCATCGTTGTCGACAGAAGGTCGTCAGCAGCGGTGTCACGCTTTTTCTAGCCAGACCAGAACAAAAATGTTTTTTCACGATGGGGTTCGAACCACCCTCTGTACTTCCGTTCCCAGCCGAGCGGGCTAATGGCTACGCTACTTCCTGCCAACGCATATGTAGTTCTCCTTGTCTAGGACGCTGGAGGGTGTTTGCAGAAAGGCGTCGATTGAGATGGATGCCTCCCAAACGCCCTGCAGTGTCTCCAGCATTTAAGATTCACAAACAATTGTGTACTTAATTAACATCTTAACCACCCATCAAAGACACAAGCAGCAACACCGCGCTAAAAGCTTTCGCCTCACCACTTTTTAGGTCAACAATGTGCCCCCTGAATTTTTTCAGTATGTTTATGGTATATGGCGGCTTTAACGTCCCAAAGCGACTCAGGCTATGAGGGACGCCATAGTGAAGGCCTCCAGAAATTTCGACCATCTGGGGATCTTTAACGTGCACTGTCATCGCACTGTACACGGGCCTCTAGAATTCTGCCTCCATCGAAATTTGACCACCACGGGCGGGACCGAACCCGCGTCTTTCTTGTCAGCAGCGGATTGTTATAACCACTGAGCCACCACGGCGGCTAATGTTGAATTATATTATTGTGAGCAATCCTATTGTCATTGTATATTACACGTTTATTATATTTTTGCATTTAATTTGTGCGAAAGAAGCGAACGCAGTCAGGTAACAGCTTGCGTTCACTGAACGCATTTATTGGAAGTCTTCAAACGTGGAATAAGTGCAGGTAAGGAGATACCGGGGTGCTTCCTGTGAAGTTCGTTTAATCCCATTTCATCCGTCACGGTGTCGCAAATGCCGGACGCAAGCAAAGCTGCGCCTTAATCCGTTTTTGATCACAGTCATATTTGCGTGGTTTCTGGCACCTTATCGGCCAAGACATTATTTAGACACTGTTTCTATTCTTAGCGCCTGAAATCAATGGTAGAGGTGGCCAGCTATATGTTCCTACTATACAGATGAACTTGACTGCGGCGCGTCCTTCTCAATAAACCAATGTAAAAGAAAACAAGACATTGCTCAATGCACAAACAAACTGCCAAATGCCTATATATGTATATATGCACGAATATGTATGCACGAACGCAGTAGGGAGACCCCAGAGGTCTATCTCGGTTTCCTGAAGCGTGAGGATGACTCCACACTCATTTCGTTCGTAGCACTGAGATGTCGGCAGAACACAGCGAGATCAGCTGTATCTGTTGTCTTAGGTCAGTTTCGTCATTTTATTGACAAAACCATCAGCGCGTTGACGTGACTGTCAATACGAAGGCGCGCCACAAGTCATGAGAGTCTACAATCATAAGGTAAGCAAGCGCATCATCCCCTTATGACAGTACGCCTTGCGCGAGAGTATCGTGGTATACATAAAGACGAGGGTGCAGTGTTGGAATCTGCGTTAACCTTTACTGCAGGTGCTTGCGCTGGGATGCGCTAGATTGTTTACGCCCCAGAAAAGCACGTTCGGGGCAATGAAGTGTGCGGTTTATACACGGACACCTAAGCCAACATAAAGGGACAGGTATAGGGTTTGGTGAAATCTCTCGGTGTCACAGGACCTGCTTTTGAGGCGAGTACTGGATAGAATCAAGTTATTGGAGGGTTCACGACGCTCCCAAAGTTCAAAATGTTTGAAGGGTGAAACAGAGCCTCACCCCAACACCTGTGGACCTTGGCATACCTTCATAACACCGAAAGTGCCCGATTACACTGCTCAAAAGCAGGCCGTGAGGTCGGAGAAGTGTCGGCCAACCCCTGTGCCGGTGGAAGCTAACAAGTGCTGCCGTGGCGTACCCGCCGTCACCAGGGCAAAACGAATAATAATAGCCGACGCGCACTACACATCGGTTTCAGCGCATCCCAGAGAACAGTTCACTGAGTCGTCATCACGAGATCATGGCGTTGTTGCGTGCTTGGATTCAGGACACCGCGCGCACCGCTGACGGTTCCAGGAGCCGCACTGAGTAGGACACCTTCTTGGATGTGAAGGTGCTGAAGCTGTTGTCGAAGTTGAGCACGTCTGCAGGACAGGAATAAAAGAGCAGTAAGTAAATGCTATAACGACGCAGATGGATGCACAAACAAGAGATGCACAAATGTGAAACACTAATGATAAATGTGTGTTGATAAGGCGATCGATCTGGTTCGGCACGAAGCAGGTGATCTCTAACATTGGCAGTCATGCCAACAAAGTTACTTTAGTACGAGTTAAATAAGAGGAAAAACAACTACTTTTAAATCATTGAATTAATGCCCCCTACGCTGTATGGCCTGTATACGGGAGGAATATGGCTATGCCAAGAGGATATTTATTCCACTTCTTCCCTGGGCCTGCCGTCACCGTTTTGAAAACGCTCTGATTTCTTAACGACGCCTGTAACCAGGTGGCGTCATTAAACCTTTCAGCAAATGCATCCGCCTCAGACATGGCAATGAACAATTTGCCCTATACACTGTTCAACGTGATCGCAGGCGTGGCATCCACGGAAGGAGGTTTAGCGCCATAAAAAGCCCCTTCTGAGATATTTTTGCTGCTTGTACTGAGAACCTGGGCTGCCATCTAGCGAGTGTGGTCAAAGGCTATGGTTTCCTTCCTCTTCAGGATAAAAAAAAAAGCGAAAGGATCCACTTGAATTTCAACATCGTAAAACAATTAATATTTGGAACAGCACCACCAACACAATTTAGCACAAATTTCAGGGAAGAGGGGACTGTAGTATTCCTCGACGCCTCGGAATTATGAGACGGTTCTCTACATCGGAGATTTACTAGCACGACGTCATAAATATGAAACGAAGCAAAAGATATTTGAATGATGTCTTGGAACTATATCTGCCATAAAGTAAGCATATTAAAAAACAGCGATAGGTGTTGTAATTTACACTTGGCGTTTCAGGAGGATTATGTATAAGCATAAGTATATGAGGCGATGTTCTGCAGTCTAACAGCGCTAGTACGTGTTGCCAGCAGAAGATTATACGATGGTTTCTTGTCATGTGTGAGCATGCAGTTTTAAAAAAGAAACTTCTGAGGCCACTTAAAACCACTTTGTGCTATGGTGGCTTATTTCGTCTGAAGAAGAATGGCTCTTTAAGCCATCGCAGAAGGCTGTTTCCCCTGCTCTGTTAAAGATTTTACGTAAACATAACATAAATTAAAGAAACCAATGAACTCGTTCGCCTTTCTATGGTGCGTCATACGATTAAATGATGTGTTTAATCTTCTGTCATGAATTATCAGACTTGAGGAAGAACGGAAAGCGTATTGTTATCAGTTGGCCTTTCAGTTTATGTGATAGCACCCACCTTATGACATGAGTAAATGTTAAGCACTCGATGGGTATGTTGGCATGTTCGGTTTTTGGCGCATAAGCAGCAAGCGCTGTCATGTGATAAACATGCACGGAACAGAGGGGTAAACGCGTGTTAACATGACAGCGTTAAAGGCCCCGTTACCGAGAAAATCTGCTGTAAGGCGTTGTCGGCGTCGGCATTGTGAGCGAAAAATCATGGGCATGGTTCTGGCAGGTGGTTCCCAAAGAGCAACCTAGGAGGCAAGTGGAACATCTAAGCAACGTCACCCTGCGGCGTCATCCCAACCTGCCCACCGCGGCAGGTAGCAGTTAAATTAATGATTGGTCACTCGGGAAGAGCAACTTGGGTTGCACAAGGCCCACCGCTGGGAGCACCTACCATCGTAGTACTGTGGTGCATCACTTAACCGCTGCACCACTACGCAAGGGGGGGGGGGGGGAGGATTATGAGTACACCCAGTGATCTATGAATGTAAATCATAAGGGTAGAAACTTGGGCGAGGCGGTAACTGTGATTCATGGTATGTGAGGTCGGGCAAAAAGGGACAAGGGACAGAGAAACCTAGCGCTTGTGTTGTGTGCGTCTTTCTCTGTCCCTTGTCCTGTTTTGTGCTACCTCACGAAGTAGAGAATGACCTTCTGCATACATGGAAACCAACCCATTACGCTACCACGCCTTACCATTAAGGCGGAGCTTAAGTGTCCATTAATTTTTTTCTGCGAGAAAATGCGCAAAATTTGAGAATGTTACAATTTATGTCAAGGAGGTACCCTGAGGCGAAAAGAAGAACAATTGTCCCCTCCCTACGGGTGCCGTTGTAAAGTTGTGAAGCCCACGTACACATTCCTGGTTTGGGGCACGTCAGCGTGCCGGTCTCGGGCATCTTGATGCCGGCCTTGATGCGGGAAGGCTTGAGAACCACCTCCGCACTGTTGGAGGCGTCTTCCCGGTAGGAGATGCCGAAGAGCACGTCGTCGGTGGCGATCTCCCAGGCCAGCAGCGTGCCCGACTGGTCCACGCGCACGGGCACATCCAGCGTCGCCTGGCGGCTCACCACGGTGCTGGAGCGCGCCACCTCGGCGGGGATCTGGTCCGTGCACTGCTGGTCCACCGGGGGACACGCCGTCCCGTTCGTGGTGCGGTAGTAGCGGGTCGGCACCTCGCCACCGTCAATGACCTGGGGACAAGGGAGAGGCAGCAGCATTGTCCTCTGAAAACTGAGGTCGTAGAAAGCTTCTCAGAACTCAGTAGTTTCCTGCTTAAGTCCCTGGTGTTTGGCGATTTGGTTTCGAAAAATTTATCCAGAGCGTCCATCGGCACTAACTCACGCTGAATCGACACTGTACTGCAGTTAAGGCATTACCATTTCCTCCAGCCCATTCATACGAACCCCGATGATCCACCTTTTAACTCAGACGTCGCCGATGCACCGATACCGCTGATGTTATAAATCTTGTCGTACCCAGACATTTTGGAGAACCGCATATTTTCGACCGGAAAATGTTTATGAGTGCGATTCTTTAACATGTAATAAGATTGCACCATAACAATCAATATATCCACAGACCCCTCCTCGGGACGCTTGTAGTTTTCTGCTTTCTATTGTGAAAAACGCACCCAATTAATAGGTTTTCTATGGCATCCTTACTCGCTGCGAGCGCAGCATAAACTTTGAAAGCAAGATTTTGCTAAGCATCGAAATATCAGATAATTCCCATCAATTTGGTCTGAACGGTGTCTTACATGATTACGACCTGAAATTAAAAGTGCTGTCGAAGAAAGCTGGACTTGAGAGTGTGCTCCAAGTGAACGATTGCCTAGCCGATTGCTAGCAAAATATTCTTAAACTTTGGTTTTCTAAAGGTCTCTTTTCTTCAAGCTGCCAGTATCGCTAATATGTGACAATAACAAATATGCAAATGTATTGAAAGATGACTACCTTTTAGAATGAGGGCACGAAAGCTCAGGCTATCTCCTTCCGTTTTCAAGGCGCTAACTACTGGTATATTTGACCTGGTAATCACGCACAACGAAGCTGAAGATCACCTTCAGAATATTAAAACTGGCACCACAGGCGGGCGTGACGGTGTTTTCCGTAGTAACGGCGGCAGCCTTGTAGACGACGTAGGCCCTCGTCGGGGCGCGCTAGCGCCCAACTGCAGGCACAAATAAAGTTTGCTCCAATCCAATCGTATGCTCTGCGGACCTGCTCCAATGCATTTATTTAGTTATTTTGTTTAATAAATCGCTTTAAACTAGCTCTCTGCCAGAGGAGTGGAACGTAGCCAATGTAGTCCTAATAAACAAAGGCGGTTCACGGAACAGGGTTGCTCATTACAGGCCTATTTTCCTTGCATCTAGTGTAAAATAACGGAAGGCATCATTCACAATTTTATGATTAAACACCTTGAATCCGAAAAACTCTTCACCGACATCCAAGATGGTTTTAGGGTGTCCGTTAATGTACAAAGCAATTAGTTGAATTCAGTCATCACCTTTTCTTCGCCTTCGACAACCGGGGGAGCTCGTTAGTTGCGTATTCACAGACTTCAAAAAGGCCTTCGACACAGTTCTCCACGTCCTGCTACTTCATAAGCTATTGTTTCTTGTTATCACAGTTTCAATGAATTAAAAATTGCTTTGAAGGGCGCAAGCAACAAGCCTTGCCGAACGGCCACATTTCAGACGTTGCAAAAATCACATCTGGTGTTGCGCAGAGATCTGTGTTAGGTCCTCAGCTGTTCTTAGTTTATGTCAGTGACGTAGTTGAAAATTTTACGTTCCAGATGCGGTTGTATGCGCGGTTGAGTGTGTTCTGCATCATTCAGTCAAAACCTCATGTGAGACAGATAATCTCCAGCAAACAATGAGCCGCATGCAACGCTAATGCGAAAACAGGAATATGAATTTTAATGCCGAAGAATATTGCTGCGTTTACTTTACGCGCAGGCGTATTCCTGTGGCGTCGGACTATCTCATAAACTAGCCTTTATTTAAAATGACATTATAAACATTTCGATGTTTACTTTTCGTCTGACCTGACCCGGAGAAAGGACATCGAATACATTTCGACAAAGGCATGCAGAATGTGACTTATTAAAAAGGTTAAAGGAACTTTTATATTTCACTAATATCGGAACAATTATGCAGTATGCCTATGCCGTCTGAGACCATCGAGTCAGGAACTATTGTGCTATGCTGCAACGCATAGAAAACCAATCGTGCAGCATGGTTTGTTACTTGGAAGTATTGTTTTAGTGCTAGTAGTAGCCGTATCAAGTTGGAGCTGAAATGGGATTGGCTAGAGGAGCTCCGATTGCGAAGTTAGAATTTCTCTACCGCACCTAGTTCGCTAGGACTTCTATTCAACCTAAATATTATTTGCTGCCATCTCAATTTTTTATCCACAAGGCGTGACCACAAATAGGAAATACGCGAGGCAAAATGACGTTCTGGTGTCTTCAAGTACTCCTTTCCGCATGTCATCAGTGAACAGAACAAGATGCATCATCGTGTTGTCGAATGCCAATCCGAAGCTAAGTTCCGAGCACTCTTGTCGGACTTGTGACATGTCTGAATGATCAGACGCTGTTTCCCGCTTTTTCTTCTTATCTGTATTTTTTCACTTTGCCAGAACATTGACGGATGTGAATGCACAGTTGACGCTCTTTTTTTTTTGTACGATGCATTGTATCTTGAACAAATTCTTAGCCCATGCTGTATGGTCGACTTGTATATATGTATACCCCGTGCAATTCTGCCTCCACTGTGGTGGGGCAAATGTAAAAAAGAAAAATTGGAAGGTTACGACAAGGAGCATGAACAACTCCTATTACAGTGCCAGGCCAGCAGTAGACATTCTTGGAAACACATAGTGCACGGCAGTGGACTGGAGAAGTAGGAAACCTTTAAATTAGTGACCTGCCATTCTCTTATCTTGCACGGTCCACAGAAATGTTTTGAACTTCCAGCGCTCTAATTCATATCTAACAGTTTCGCTTAACACCCTGCCTTTAGATTCGATGCAGGCAGGGCTCAGCGGCGTATACGTACAGTCTTTGCCAAAGGTTTACATCCCGGGAATTTGCTTCTAAGCCATTTTGTGTGGCTCCTGTATCACTTGTGGAAGTCCTATCAATTGGAGTGGCGCGACCCGGTACCTTCTTACCTTCAGGAGATCTGGAACGGTGAGGAGACATTACGAGCCACACAGTCTGGCACAGAAGCAAACCCCCTAGGCTTTAAACCTTTGCAAAGTTGTATATAGTGATTACATTTGGCGGACGATAAACACAAGAACAGTGGAGAAGGAGCAATACATTGAGGGACAGAGAGAAGCCTCGATTAGAGAACAAACTCGAGTTCAGGTGATGACACCTAGTGGAAGCCAAGAGAGATTTGTGCAGGCCACGCAAAGTGAAGAGCAAACATTCATTGGTACGTTAGAGTAACACATTGTATGCCAAGGTAAAGAAGCCACCTGGGAGTGGTGGAGACAGGTGAAGAGACGAGATTAAGCTGCAGTAGTGCGGCAGTTGCTGGCGCGGAACAGGCTTAGACGTAACTGAGAGAAGTCTTTCCTTGGAACGAATGTGCCTAGCTGATGATGATGATGATTACGAGCAAAAAATAAAGGTTCCCCACTGCTCAGTGTAACCGCTTAGAGGAATTGCTGCTGGCTGGCGCAGCCCCAACTTTATCGTCCAATATGGCTCGAGATCGCTTCTGGACACTTCGTAATCATAGCTATAGCTAAAGAAACTACGCCTCAGAGCACATTGTGAAGAAAACCCGCTTACCACAGATGGGCACCGGGGGTTCCCGTCGGGGTCAGTCTGCGTCCCTCCCCAGAACTGCGGGAGCTGGTCAGCGTCGATTTCCTCGAGCAGCGCCTTCTTCCAAGCCTGCTCGTCTGCAAGGGCCGAGAAGACCAAAGGGAATGTTCTGCGTCATTTCTTCTGACCATTGACGAACGCGGCTTGGCTAGAGAGCTGTTCTAATAGTCTGCTCACGTCGTACTATACCGAAGCAAGACTACAACTTCGCTCCGAGTCAAGTTGCTTCCTACGCACGCATGCTGAAAACGAGTGCGCGTGAAAAAATCGCCACGGACAGGAGAGAAGACATTAGTGGCAATAAAGCCAACAGCTCATAGAGATGCTCACCCGCTAAGCTGGTTATAGCCAAATGGTCGACGTGATCCACCGACGCCACTGGTTTTATGTCGTCACAGTAAATACTTCGTAGTTCCAGTGCTAGATTTTTCGTGAACCACTCAAACGTGAAGTTACAGGTAAACCGACGCCTCCGGCAGAAAGACATGAGTGCTGCGATTCATGATTGTGAACCATCATCTTAGTGTACACCAGTTGATTCTTGTAACTCCATGAAGATTTGAGGAAAAAAAAACACTACACATGAAAAGCCGGGACGACAGGACGAGCGCGCGATGTTAATGTTAACCAGAAGGCATTACTGATACGAAATTTCGGAATTTGCTGTGTGTTTCTTCAGCTCGACGGATATCCGTAACCCGATAAAAACTGGTGAATACAAGGGGGGGTACTGCGCACAAAAAGACAAGGACAAGAAGATAACACAACAAGCGCAGACTCGCGACTAACTTTATTTGAAAACACGATACTCCTTTTATAGTTTCAAACTGTCACATCACACACATGTGGAAACCAAAAACCTTTCTTCATTCTGATACAGTTTGATAGACGGGTCACTTACGCAATCTTTATCCTTCTGTTTGATACAGAACGCCTCCGCCAACTCACGCGCCACCTGGTCACGGCTCCTCCTCAAAACTTTTGTATCTGTCAGCAAAGGCAGGCAAGGGTTATTGCGCGTAGCATCCGGGCATGCGCCACAATGCAGGGGTAAATTCGACCCTGTCCCTGATTTCATGGAAAGCTGGTGCTCTCTTAAGCGCTCATTCAGACATCGGCCTGTCTGGCCTATGTATACCCTGCCACAGGTGAGGGAAATCTGGTATACGACACCCGTCTGGCACCTGACAAATCGAGTGGCATGACGCTTCTCGCAGTCCGCTTTCCTCTTCCCTCCGGACATGACCTGAGGGCACAATGAGGCCAACTTGCATGGGTCGCTAAAAACTACCGGCACGCCGTATCTTTTCGCCACGTTCTTCAAGTCGTGGGAAATTCTGTGAATATACGGTAGAACCGCTGGCCTCATTTCCTTAGAACGGCCACTATCCCGGCACGTCCTATCTTTCAGTTTGCGCAGAAGCTTCTCTGCCACTGCAACAATGATTAGAGCAGGAAAACCAGCCTTCGTCATCCTAATTACCTGATTATTGAGGCTCTCGTGCACCAGGTGAGCGCAAGACTTAGACAAGGCGCCCTGCAGGCAATACGTTCCGATAGCCCGTTTGACTGTCTTGGAATGTGCTGACCTGAACGGCAACAGGTCTTTCCGTGCACGTGGTAAGTACATCCAGCAAACGTGATCTGGTGTTAAAGTCAGGTTAATATCTAAAAACTGTAGCTTGTCATGTTCCGGTAACTCGTGAGTAAAGGTTAGACCCTTCCCATGTCGTCTAAAAATCGATAAAAATTCTTCCACAATCACAGTGTGCGTCGCGCCAGGTCGATCTTTAAGAAACACTAAATAGTCATCAACGTACCTAAATATTTTCAGAGTTGTCTCATCGTCAAAATAGCGCACCAAATCACAGTCAATGCTGGACAAGAAGATGTCAGCCAGTACAGGTGCCACACAGGAACCAATGCAAATTCCTTTGCGTTGAACAAGGACCTGATCGTTAAAAGATACAAAGGTAGAACCAAGATAAAACTCAAGTAAAGACATCAAATTGTTTAGCGTTATACCGCAGGCATTCTGAAACGCTATTACACCCCTATTTTCAATACAAGACCTGACGGCGCAAAACAGGGCATCGTGGGGTATTGAAAAGAACAGGTTTTCAACGTCAATTGAAAAGGCGTAGCCTACAGTCGGAGCATCCTGTAGGTAGGCGACTATATCATCCGAGTTCCTAGTCAAGAGTTCCTAGTGGTAGCGGAAGACCCATTCTTGACTAGGAACTCGGATGATATAGTCGCCTACCTACAGGATGCTCCGCCTGTAGGCTACGCCTTTTCAATTGACGTTGAAAACCTGTTCTTTTCAATACCCCACGATGCCCTGTTTTGCGCCGTCAGGTCTTGTATTGAAAATAGGGGTGTAATAGCGTTTCAGAATGCCTGCGGTATAACGCTAAACAATTTGATGTCTTTACTTGAGTTTTATCTTGGTTCTACCTTTGTATCTTTTAACGATCAGGTCCTTGTTCAACGCAAAGGAATTTGCATTGGTTCCTGTGTGGCACCTGTACTGGCTGACATCTTCTTGTCCAGCATTGACTGTGATTTGGTGCGCTATTTTGACGATGAGACAACTCTGAAAATATTTAGGTACGTTGATGACTATTTAGTGTTTCTTAAAGATCGACCTGGCGCGACGCACACTGTGATTGTGGAAGAATTTTTATCGATTTTTAGACGACATGGGAAGGGTCTAACCTTTACTCACGAGTTACCGGAACATGACAAGCTACAGTTTTTAGATATTAACCTGACTTTAACACCAGATCACGTTTGCTGGATGTACTTACCACGTGCACGGAAAGACCTGTTGCCGTTCAGGTCAGCACATTCCAAGACAGTCAAACGGGCTATCGGAACGTATTGCCTGCAGGGCGCCTTGTCTAAGTCTTGCGCTCACCTGGTGCACGAGAGCCTCAATAATCAGGTAATTAGGATGACGAAGGCTGGTTTTCCTGCTCTAATCATTGTTGCAGTGGCAGAGAAGCTTCTGCGCAAACTGAAAGATAGGACGTGCCGGGATAGTGGCCGTTCTAAGGAAATGAGGCCAGCGGTTCTACCGTATATTCACAGAATTTCCCACGACTTGAAGAACGTGGCGAAAAGATACGGCGTGCCGGTAGTTTTTAGCGACCCATGCAAGTTGGCCTCATTGTGCCCTCAGGTCATGTCCGGAGGGAAGAGGAAAGCGGACTGCGAGAAGCGTCATGCCACTCGATTTGTCAGGTGCCAGACGGGTGTCGTATACCAGATTTCCCTCACCTGTGGCAGGGTATACATAGGCCAGACAGGCCGATGTCTGAATGAGCGCTTAAGAGAGCACCAGCTTTCCATGAAATCAGGGACAGGGTCGAATTTACCCCTGCATTGTGGCGCATGCCCGGATGCTACGCGCAATAACCCTTGCCTGCCTTTGCTGACAGATACAAAAGTTTTGAGGAGGAGCCGTGACCAGGTGGCGCGTGAGTTGGCGGAGGCGTTCTGTATCAAACAGAAGGATAAAGATTGCGTAAGTGACCCGTCTATCAAACTGTATCAGAATGAAGAAAGGTTTTTGGTTTCCACATGTGTGTGATGTGACAGTTTGAAACTATAAAAGGAGTATCGTGTTTTCAAATAAAGTTAGTCGCGAGTCTGCGCTTGTTGTGTTATCTTCTTGTCCTTGTCTTTTTGTGCGCAGTACCCCCCCTTGTATTCACCATGATTGACCGACTAGCCCAAACGTACGCTCTTAAACCGATAACAACTATTTCACTTAGTTACCTAACAAAAAATAGTACCCTTTTTCTTTCTGCCTTCCAGATAAATGTAGCGATGACATTTATGATGGCGCTAATAGGGGAAGGCTAATTCAAATAAAACATTTTTTGTTGGAGCCAGCGATGCATAACTTGTCCCTTAACAATCCGTCCTCTCGCACTCCGATATCAAAATTGCATGCATACAGAGTTCCGAAAGCATTTCCCAAGTGATGGCTCTAAAAAAAAAACAAAAAAAACACCACGCATTTGAGACCTGCAAAATATCATCAGCTCGTCGCTTTCATGTCTATATGCTCATAGCGCCATCTCCTTATCAAATCCACAGCTGCCCCTGGAGCACACCTATTAATGACTGTGGATGGTGGATGCGCTATCCGCTTCGTATGATGAGATGCAGCTCAGGTGATGAATACGCACAACGGAGTACAGAAACTAACAGTCGCCTGCGGATACCGAGTGTAGAACCGAATTATGTTCTTCCAACACAGGTGGGAAGTTGAGACTCAAACATGGTCGAGAATCACCTGCTAGTGACATCGCCATGAAGGCTGGCCAATTTATGCGTGACAATAAAATCTGCGGCAAAAAAAAAAAAAAACAATATGTGAGCAAATAATAAAACCTACTGAATTCTGCTAGTTAGGAACCTGTTTCTTGTTACGCATTTCAAACAAAATGAACTAGAACTTTAAGATAATTGGTCATTTTACTATTCTTGACGTTAGACTAAAGGAATGCTTTTAACTGCATCACGTCTGTGAGTGGGTTTGAACTGACACCTTTATTCTCTTCGGTTGCGCGTTGCCTCGTCTATTCCTTACCTTCCGAGGTAAGGTTCCATTTCGTCTAGCATTTCTGCTCTTCCGATTTATGTGCCTTTCTCTAAGTCTGCTGCGTCGGGTTTGTCGTTGCGTCGCACTGATATAGTTGCAACGCCGTTATACTAAAAGCACTTGGCGCTCTTGAGGATCACTGACCCACGGACGGAAAGAAATAGAGTACGTGGACGGGTGCTCAAGTATTGCTGGCGATGTGTCTTACAGTCCATTGTCTCCCATAGTTTCCCCGTAGGTTATCGGTGACGAACTCTAGACACCACTCGTCTGTCGCTTTGCTCCTCAGTGCGTTTGAGCTTTTTACTTGGGTAAAAAAGCCAGAAAAAAAAAACTGTGCACACTCCTGGTTCGGTTAGTGAGTTGAGGGGTTCAGATAATGTCTACTCTGAGGGGTTTTTTTAACGTACACTGTCATCGCACAGCACACAAAGATCTAGCATCTCGCTTTCACCGAAGTGTGACCGCCGCGGCCGGGATCAAACTCGCCCGGGATCGATCGGGTCAGCAGCCGAGCAACATAGCCATCGCTGCGGCTCTTGCACTCTCTAGGAGCCTTGATTTTTGTATGTATGGTTCCCCAGCTTAACAGCATTAAACATGTGCATTTCGCCCGTTATTTCCACTTGTAAACAAATTCCTTTGGATACATTGTAGTCTCCGACTGGCTGGAAACGTTTGTGTGTATTGTGCCTGGTTGAATTAGGTGATACCTTCCTCTAACTGCAGTGTATTTGTTTCGGTTTCATCGAGAAATAGGTGTGAGAAAAAATGGTGCTTAGCACGGCAAGCGTTCGCTAGAGGTTCAGCGTTTTCTTCTTGGAGACCGTTTCCATCGTAGCTTTAATTAGACTCCTTCATTTTTATGACACCGAGTCTTTGTTGGCCATCCTGTTTTGTGTAATGATAATCAATGCCGTTTTGGATGACGCACTGAGCATATACACGTGCCTTTTATGTACTACTAGTTCCGCTGTTGCGATCTCACAGTGCACTGTACAGAACTTTGTAAAAATGGAGCATATCAGGCGCTCTTTCCTTCCGATTTGTTGTCAAACCTCTTCTCTTCCATAGTTCTCCCAGAAGCGGCACTGATAAAAAAATTTCCACCGCACAACCTTGTGTCATCATCTATGAGCTGCTATCAATGGTACGTATAGGCTTCTGTACAGGCTCGGCGACGGTAACCTATACCGTGAAGGAAAGGAACAATTTCATCTTCATGATTTATGTGTACACCTTACTAGCAGCACGCCCACTGTGCTGCACACTGTAAACATTCGATCATACACGTTCTCACTGCAGCGAGCCCAGTGGTTTCCGCGGCGAGATGGTGACAATTTAAGCAACACGAAAGTGCCGTTTATGGGAAAAATTTTGTGGGCAACGCTCTCGGCGCTCTTTGCGCGCTCAGGTTTGAAATCGCAGACGATTAAGGCAAGAAACCTTAAAAAAATATTCTCAGAAAAGGCTGGCCCTTTTATACTCGCGTTAATCGCAGTTGTCACCAAGACTGCACAACTCCTTGCAGCACTAGCCTACGGAATAATGGTTAAAGAAGTTCGGCGTTGTGGTACAGCCTTTGCAAGCGTAAGCAGCATGTACCACGGAAATTCAGTGCTGCTGGAAGACAGTGCCGTGCTCAAGTGAAACTTGTTGCTGGGCGAGTTGGTGCATAGTTTCTGAAAAAGTTAGCGCAACACACCACTCAATCACAAGAATCACAATCACAAGAAAGAAAAACAGGACAACGCTACGTGCTAGGACAACAATGCTAGGCGCTAGGCGCGAAAGACAGGACAGCGCAGTGCATATACAAAGATGATGCTCTGAATTATCATCCAGAAAGAATGCGATGAGCAAGGAATAAATTATAACATCGAACGCCTGTCGGCGCTGTTGTCTGTAATTATGTGGCACGCACTCTCATTTAAGTCTGCGAAACAGGCTGCCTCTTCATTTTTTATTAAACGCCATGCTGACCTTTGCCGAAGAGGGCGAGCTTGCGTGCGGTCAGTTCACTCAGGAAGGGCCGGACGATCTTCCAGAAGATGGGGAAGTACCTGGGAGCTGGAGGCAACGAAAAACGGCACATGTACAACGAGCAAGTCATGTTGTGTCACACACACACACACCAAAAAAAAAATATTCAGCTGTAGACAAACAGTGTTAGCGGGATACGTCATGCATCAAGATGGTTTCCTTGAAGAATTCCCCACTGGGATTTCTCGGTATATTACTCGAATCTTGACATACAAAAAGTGGTCTCAAAATATAATGCTCAAACCGGATCGCAGGAAACGCTCAAAAAATTAAGAAGCGACTACCAAGCCCGGAGTAGACATAGTCATCAAGTGAGTACTGTAGTCACTGGGAGGCCCCGAGGAGCTCAGAAGTGAATATAGTTGAAGCTCCGTCTTTATTTAAGCCGGTGCTGAAAATTCTGAAGTCAGTGTAGTAGTATGCACGAGCGAAAAGCTGAACTATGAGATACCCGTTCTGTCCTACAGCACATACAAGGCGACAAAACTGTATAGAGAATAAATAAAAGGAAGATTAGTGATAAGAATATATTCGCATGACAGGTTGTTTTGAACGCAATCTACGCCATTTGACGAAGCTTCGTTGCCGGTTATCATTGCCTCAACCTACGAAATGAGGTGACACGTACTATATCTATAGCCCGTAGTGGCGCGGAGAATATTCACGTGCTTTGCATGCGTAAAATATGACAATGGTATTGGAGGCGACCGTGAAACAACTGGACTTTCGCCCTCTCTCTCTCAGGAAACTCTTCTGGGCGCCAGGACGAGACGTTCTGATTGGTGGCGTGTGTTAAAGGCCCTGCTCAACTTTTTGTGTGAAATAGGCCTCGATACTCGTCTGTGACCGCCTGTGCGCTACCTACATGGTTAATGACATGTGTCGGTGTTTGTGTTGCAGACACCAGTTTTATGTGCGTCTACTAACCGCGATGGGAGTGCCAGCCAGTGTTTTGTGTGTGTGTGTGTGTGTGTGTAGACATCACCTGTGAAACTCATTGTATTATGCCATCATCAACCTTCATTCGCACTTTCCTTTTCCTCCTCTTCCCTTTTTCCCAGTGTGGAGTAGCAGGCCAGGGCTATGTTACCACCGGCCGACCTCTCCACCTTTTCCTCATTAAAATTCCTTTCTCTCTCTCTCTCAATGGTATGTTTTTCTTTTGCACCTTCGCATCATTGCTTGTAGTTGTTGTGAACAGTTACCCCACGCTATAGTCTCCCGATGGCGCGTGCATTGATTGTTGAAGTGCCTTGTCTTGTTCTTGTGCGCCCTTGATCTTTTAGGTTTCTGGCTCCGTTTATTTTCTATAGAACAAGTCTTAATAGTATGCGTTGTACTTCTGGTGTCAGCAAGGACTCACCGTTGATGACGAATGCTTTGTTAAGCCTCTCCGGGTAGTTGTCCTCGAAGACGCACATGAGAGATGTGAGGTATTCGATGACTGCAAAAAAGAACGCAATGTATCAACGCTTTTAGGTAGTGCTCCCTACCGCTCTGCTTAAGAAATCTGATCTAAAATGCATTATAGGCAAAAATGATGCAACAGCGGCCTAAAGAAACAGATACAGAAAGAGCCGCTGACTGAGAACTTTATATTTCGATACATCTAAACAGAGTTCAGTCGATATATCTACATTCTTTATTACTTCGCCTTCATCTCCAAATGGCTACGTGTTTTTCGCATTCGAGGTTCCCTGTCATATACACTTGACGGAAAGTGGATCAGATTGAGCAGGAGCCGCCGTTCCTTTCTACGTGGTTTCTATCAGGAGCCTGAAGAGAGGTTCAAATGTGGCATCCGAAGGATCTGAGGGATAGCATGTATACAGGCCGCAGTTGGGCACCTGCAATAAGCAAGTTTTCGATTGCACCCCTTATATAAAGTGCATTAAACGTGATTCGTCTCTCCGCGCTGCACGCTCACTAGAACCACGCGCAATTTCCTGAATGCTAAATTATTTATATCAAACATTTGCTGCCATGCACCGGCTTCCTTGTTTTTCTTGTCTCGATAATGTAAAGCACTGCACGGATGTATAAACGCTGTTTGCGGTTCTGTATATCTCCGCTTTCATGCAAGAAAGTATTTGCAGAAACAATGAGTGCAACGCGTAGACAGCAGCGGTAGCCCTGACTCTCATTCACAGGGACTTCAATGGCAGTGAGTTTTTTTCTAACTGCACTGCGCAGGGCTGCGTATTAGAAAGGCTAAGTGGTAGCGCGCAAAATTATGACGTCATATTGTACACTTCTTCCTGCACACAATTCAGCAAAAAAAAAAAAAAAACTTCAGGAGATTAGGAAGGGGACTGAATTGTGCAAGTAATAAGAAGAAACAGATGACGCATACAGTGCAAGTTGCTGAATATACGACTCTGTCCTGCAGCTTCCCGGTTTTGTGTCAATTTGGTAAAGAAACAGCTAACTTTTGGCGGTCCAAACCTGCTTTGGGTTACTTACACAGAAAGTGGGCGTTCACATCTAGGGCAGCAACAGTGCAGGTGAAAATTTGCGCTCACAATCGTACTTAAAATTAGACCCTGACAAATGCGTTAAAATGGGGAGAAGGAAAGAAAAGTAGATTGGAGAGAATAACGAGCATTGGCCCGCACCTCGAAGCAGTTTTCTAGGGAGTAACAAGGACAGCCTATATAGACCTTAAATCTCTTTGAAAACCAGACACACTCTCAAAACATGTGACATGGTGTTCGCACACCAATCCCCCCAGGTTTTGCGCACGTCGAAGGTCGAAGTGCGCACCTGACACACAGCTACGTAATCCCCAGATGCCACTCTACAAACTTACTTCAGCCCCATGTTCGCGCAAAAGCTAGCAAGAAAACCTACCCTTCAGGTATACACGTTTCATGGTCGCTCAGCAGCTTGCCAGAGTAACGAATTCGGAACAACAAATAATGCATTATTCTGGCACTGAGCCGCTGATGGTCATTTCTTTCGTCTCACATATGCATATTGCGTAAACGCACCGGCGGCAGGAACGTGGCTTTTTTGCAAGCGATCGAGTCGGGCTCACAATTATCGGGCAAAAAGAGAGAGCCCGCTCCGTTCCAGCTTTCCTTTCGACACTCGCTTCTTCGAACATACCCCAACGCGCAAGCAAAGCAACAAAGGCGAAATAGCTTGGAGCGAAACAACGCTGACATCGGAAGGGCCATCGCCGAGCGGCACGGCCACAGGGTGTCTCAATTCCCGACTGCGCAATTCGTGCATCCCTCATGACCCTTCTCTCATCCATATTCGATGGAGGCGGCTGGAAATGAATCGGAGGACTGGGTCGTCTGGCACGCGCTTTGTGCTTCACGTAACTCGCATCAAGGCTTCCAGTGTTTCTCGGGACATCTCTCCGCGCCACGTGTAGTCTTTCGTAGTAACGTGCATTTGTAACTTTCTTGTCGGCTTCTTTTTTATACAGTAGACACGTGTGGGCCATCCTGACAGAACCCTTTCCGGTGCCTCGTCTAATATGAGCGAGTAATCCTGTCCTTCGGGATCCGGATGGTGCGATGCTGGCGCAAGTTGCAGGTTTTCCCGAGAATGGCTGTGAGGCCTTCGGGCTTCTCTAATGTTCTTTTTTTTTTAGGCATCTTTTTTATCCCATGCTTCTGGCAATATTCGCCATTATACAGACTTTAAAGCACTCTTTACTCTCATCGCCTTTGCCTAGTTTTGTACAAATCATAACCATTGTTTTTATAACAGGCCGTAAGTATTTTGTTTATATACACCTTTAGTCACATTTCCATCCTGCATTCATAAGTGTATGAACACACATTTTACTCATCACGAATCACTCCATTATTAGACACTGGCACCGCAACTGCCTGCAAACTTACTGTAATGCTAATCATGCCTGCACGAAACTCCATCGCGCAACATCACCTCAGCCTAGACCTTTTAACCCTGTGGCTCTCGGTATTTAACTTTTAGGCGTCTTTCCGCTGTAAAAATCAAGCACCATCGTCATCATCAGCTGCACTTTGTTACAAAATGGAGGGAGGGTGCTTTAGCAGAGAGCTGTGCACGCCAAACGCGGCTGCACCTCAACTGTGTATTGCAAAGTCGCACGGGTAATACAAGTTGAAGTGCCTGTCGTCCTTCGTTTGTCAGCCAGCGTGTTGGCATGCGTGTTGAGTGGTTAGATCTTTGTGCATGCTAATCACGTCGCAAGGACGCAGTATTCAAGTTTGCGGCAAGACAGGCGTGCGATCTTGCGATCTTTCATAGCACTTGAAATGATGCCAAAAGTCGTCAGGATTCAGAGCGGGGCGACCAAAGTAAGCGGCTGCACGACCACTTCTGTCAAGGCCTTTTAGGCAATACCGGCAGTGGAATTACTTACTACGAGCTCCGCGCTGTGTTCTGTCTGCAGCGCCTCAATAAGACGACAAGGAATATACTCTGAATACTTTTCTGATACTTGTGGCGCTGAACGCTTCTCAAGAGAGCGTATTATGCTGGTCACATTGTGTAATCCAAAACGATGTTTTTCAATCCAGAACATAAAAGACTATTGGATGGGTGCGTCCATATTTCTAATGGCAATGACACAAAGATGTGGTAAGGTGCAACAAATCGAAGCTGTACGAATCAGAAAGGAATAAGTAGAGCAAGCGGCTAAGAGGTCCAGTGTTAATGATTTAACGGACGCATATCTGTCTAACAGAGCTAAATCTGCTGCCTAATGCACTCGTTGTTCCGTCGAAGCGAACTCCGCGGCTTGCCACACTGTGTATGGTCACCAACGTTGCTCACCTGCCTTTGAGGCCAGGGTCGAGAGGCCGAACCCATCGAAGTCGAAGATGTACGTGATGGTCTCGATGGCTTTGCCACGCTGTACCAGTACATGCGCAAAAGAACAAATGCGAATAACATTGTAAAAATTCATTTTGAAATATATTCAGTGTACTTGAAAGGGTTTCGTCACTTTTTAATGAACATTTTATTTAGAAGACACCGAAGCACCCCTTTGACGGTGAAATTTTTTCGTGTGTGATGTTTTCCGAAAACCATTTGAAGGCTACAGCTTCCTATCTCATCCAATCGACGCTGTCATCGGCCACTCATATGTAAACGAACTGCGAGATTTTTTTCTTTTCTTCTTTAAATAAAGGTACACTTTTATCGCATCCTCCTTTTCCTCTCGTGAATAAAAACGGGCGGACTGAAGCAATTTTATATTTCATTTGAGCAACGCAAGCCGCCGTGAAGAAACAGAAATCACAATTGATAATAAGTGCTTGAAAGAAGCTCATTGATGACTTAGTACTGCTCATGGGACTCTCAAACGAGAACCTGTTAAAAGCAACAACGAATGTATGTTAAGATCGGAGTTTGGGAGTCATGTTTACAAGGTCTCTGCAGAGGAATGTGGCCGAGATTAGCAGGCGCAATTAAAATACCCACGTGGGGCCTTTTAGAGTGTTAGCTCTAATACTCGCTTTACTAAAGGTCATGCTAGTATGAAACACAACGTCATTCAAGTGGGACCAGTCGGTGGTACCACTGGTACACAGATTGTGGACCACCTAATTGGCTTAGAATGTTAGGAGCGATGTCAAACGATTCAGTGCGTTACGGAGGATAAGATTACCAGTCGAACTGAAGTGTAGCTTATTATCGGGATTCGAACTGACGACCTTTCGCTCACCACATCGTGACTTCTTGGAAATTCAAACGTCCATTACGGCTAAACAAATTGACGTAAGATATTCAAAGTGGTGCGAAATGGTCTGTCTTCTGGCACTGTATACTTTGGCGTAAAAAAAGTAGGTATCGGGATATAACTAAAAATTTGTACCGGATATAGTGGAGAAGGCTAAGGGCGCAATATTCGCTCTGTATTGCTTACGCTCGATATTCATACGCTGCCTCAGCGTTTTGCTCCTTTTTGAACAGTGTAGCGTGACGTGGGTGTATATCAGTTCATAAATACACACTTGGAGGGTCACTTGAAGTAGAACCATGGATAAGGATTGTTGCTCACTACAGCTAAATGTAAAAAGATGGTGGACATCCGCATTATATGCATGGGTAGAATTCGTGTTTCATTCAGAAAAAACAACATATCCGTTGTGGCCGCGAACAAAACCTGGAGATTAAGGTCGCGGGGGCATTTGCAAATGAAGGTATGTGTACATATTTCATATGGTCGAACTGGTAAACTGCTACAAGCTACAAGGTAAACTGCACCTTAAAAATCTACATGCCGCAGCTGGCGACCCGCAAAGACTAAATATTAATGAAAATCGCCGGACATGTGTGTCCCATAGTAAAGTGTCAACAGGCATTGACACGGAAATTACCATTACTGTCATATAACTGCAACAAAAGTCACATGTCAGTTTATTCCAGACGCTGCTGCCTAAATATAGAGCGCGCAAGAAAACGAGTTATTACAAAATCAGAACACAGAGCAATACGCAAAGACAAAATAAGGATGCCCATAAGGAACAAAGAGAAGAAAAAAATGCCAAAGAAGTGCTTTAAATAAGCGGAGTAATTGTGTACGGACATGAGGTTGCAAATGTTTATGCAATAGTGCCTCCGCGCCCGCAGGATAGCAGAATCTGTAGCAGCCCTGGACAGAGGACATCGCCCAAGAAGACTGGTCTCACGGTTACACTCTCTAAAAATAAGTTTTTCACCACAGCATGCACCCACATACTAGTCCATGTGGTGACGTTGTTGGGGGAAACAAAAGTAAACAATAAGAAACGCGTTATAAATGTGGTAATAAAAAAAAAACTCGTGGATGCAGACGAGACGCTGTAGCTGCCCTTTACGCACGTACATGACTTTCCTCTGGCTGGCATTTCTTTCCCCGCTCTGAAAGTCAGCGCATGCTCCATCATCGATCCGGCAAAGTTAATGGCGTATTCGCTCAGGTATGCGGTCTTTGCGCAGCTGTGCGTCGAGCAGCTGACCTTTTTCGATTGCTGCTTGATGTCCTCCTCCACAATCTCGAACTGTCGGACGACGTGCCTCATGACTTCGTCCACAGAGACGCTCATCAGCAGACCTGGAACGAGACAGTTTCCCTGTCAGTGGACATAGCGGGACACAGGCGCTCGCGGAGCTGTGATGGAAACACGTACACTCTACCCAGTATGAAGGAACGAAAATTCTTCGTTGCCTTCATATGGCCGGTATTCGCGCAGCTGCATGTTGTGACGCCGTACGCAATCACCCATGTACAGTCTTTGTCAAAAGTTTACAGCCCAGGGTGTTTGCTTCTAAGCCTCGCAGCGGGACTCCTGTAATATTCGTGGTAGTCCTACCCACTGGAGGAGGCAGGACCAGAAATCTTCTAACCTTCAGCAAATTTGGAGCACTGGAGATGCATTACGAACCAGACAGTGTGCTTCAGAAGCAAACCCCCTGGGCTCCAAACTTTTGACAAAGGCTGTACGTTTAATGCAAACCATTGCTTTAGGATTAATTTCCCAGTATCCATGAGCGTTGCGTGTGTGCTTACACATTCTTTTTTCTATAGAATTTCGCCTTCATCGAAATTCAGTCGCCGCGTTTGATCCTGGCAGAGGCGGCTGAATTTCGATGAAGGTGAAATTCTAGAGGTCCGTGTGCTGTGCGATGTCAGTGCACGTTAAAGAACCCCAGGTGGTCGAAATTTCCGGAGCCTTTCACTACGCCGTCCCTCGTAGCTTGAATTGCTTCGGGACATTAAACCCCAATAAACCAAACCAAACATTCTTTTTTCTTATATGAACAGCGTTGCGCGTGCACGAGCAGCACAAAAACACCAGGCGTAAACTAATAGATTGCGAGACGAGTGAGCAATGTCGGCGTGTTCGTTTCTCTAGATTACGTGGGGCAATAATAATAAATACGGAAAGACGGCTGCAGACCATGGGGCTGAACTTGGAAAACATGACTGATGTTGGGGTTCATATTGCACCCGCTTCCAAGCTGGAAATAGCAGCTTATAGGCACCCTTCAAGGTGGAAGCAAATATTTAGGATATTCTGTCGGTATTCATCTATAGGACAGAAACTAAATGACAAAAAGGACTGAAATTCCATTAAGGACAATGCAGAGATGAAACAAAGGAAATCAGTGAGTGTGGAGAGAGAGGGAAGGGGAGTTTGGATTTCGGCGAGGTTACCTATTGCGCAGAATAAACTGTCGTTCATTTAAAATATTTATTTGAAAAAACCTATTCGGAAGCAGCGTCGGACACTCTACAATCCTCAGGGACAAGGTGGCGATTGCTGGCTGGCGAAATGAATTTAGTGAAGAATAATTATTCTGCAGTTAGCTTTAGCCGATGCTGTTGGCAATTAACTGTATACAAAACGCAGGAGGCTGAGAGGCTCTCTAGAAGAACGGCATGTTCCATCCTGTGGCAGCATAGTTAAAGATAAACGCACAGATAAAGACTGGAGAAAATAAAGAGAAAATCGAAAGGTACAAAGATAACCTTCGCCTTCCCGTGGAGGTGACAAGCCCTCACCGTGAAGAAAGCTAGCGCATTGTTTGGTTTTTACAAACGCGTGACATTTTTTCCCATGCCATGTTCCGCACCTGTGAGCAACGAAAGGGCTGAAAAGAAAGACCTTAGGTGCAAAATTAGGCTTCAAGCCAAACACTGTAAGCTTTGGCTACGTAACTCGACTCCGGCATGGTTTGACCCTGGCGAGGCTTGACTTTGCAAGGGACTAGACCGCGCAATGTACTGGGCTCCGTAAGGAAAATGAACAGACTTCAGGGGGAGGGTGGGGGGGGAATGGACTTCGGTGGGAATCGGACTTGGGAGGGAATTGCTCTGGAGAGGATTGGGTCCGGAGGGGAGTAAACGTGCAACGTGTCTCAAACAACATCGGTATTGAAGTCCTCATTCCAAGGGTAAGCTTTCACTTCGCGTTAAAATTTGTGCCAGTTTCGCTACCTGATTGTGTGTGGAGCTGCGGCGGTTAATGCAAGCACTGTTTCAGCAGGAGGAAGCTAGCGTAGTCCCTCCTCTTGCGGTTCGTATATTCCGGATTTCTATTCGGCTGTTCATGCAGCATTGCATGGGTCAGACACAGAGACAAATGTTCTCTGATGCAAGCATAGAAGTGGGGTGTAAGAACGATGGTTTATGGTTTGGTTTATGGGGTTTAACGTCCCAAAGCGACTAAGGCTATGAGAGACGCGGTGTAAGAACGAATACTTGGGTATTCCACATCCGTCAGGAAACGGTCAGCCTGGCTCGTTGCCCACAAGCTCACACAAAAATAAGGGGCCTTCCTCCTCGGAGCGAAGGCCCTATTTAATCCCTGCCAATGATGAACGCTTTGCCCAGACGAAGACAAGTCCCCTTGTCGAAACGTTGGCTCAAGCATCCTGAGGTTTTCCCCTCCCTTGTTCATTTTGTGATCGCCAAGGACCATCTACCACACCCTCTCTCTACCATACATTCTACTTCAGGGTGTTAGACAGGCTTAAAACCCTATTTACCACTCACAACGACGGACTTTTATTTGACTGATGACTTGCCACGAAGTTCGCATGTGAACGCAATAATTACTTGTGGTGTGTTTTAGCTTGTTCCAAAAAAGGAACCAGTCGAACCCCTGGCTTGAATATAGAGAGCCTTGCCCTTTCAAGACGTCGGAGCCAGGCTCGAACCGCTCTTAAGGCTTACATTGATGTCCAATATTTGGCCACATAAATTTCCACCGAAGGAACTTTTCTAAGGCTGTAGTTTACAAGAAAATGAGAAGAACGAAATGACTACAACCCAGCTAAAAATACAGGATGCGAAAACCGCGTACATCCTATGGAGGAAATTAAGAAGCGCAGTGAAATTGGCAGGTACGAAACTGAGAAACACAAGCAAATGAATGCCTAGAAGTTTTACCTTAAGAAGGGACCCTAATAACTCTCACTATTACAGAGATTCATTGATAGAACTGATAAGGGGATAAAACGTAATGACATTGCATAAGTAAACGCAAAAGAAAGAAGATACTAAAAGCAGTTGATGCCCGGGGGATGCCGTCCCACAGCAGCTTGCCTATAGCCACCAATTATCATCAAAACACGAATTCCTGATACGACAAGAATTTTTGCGTTTCTTTCGTTGTTGCGGAACATGCCTCGCCCATGCAACGCGTTGATGCAACTGCCAACTCGCGTATGGCGACACAGACCTTGTCGTCGCTACATGCAAAACGAGTGTATAGCGTGTCTGATGAAGCTTCCGTGATGCCTGAGGAGGTGTGGAGGCATCGCGTCTTGCAAGCCGATAAGTGGGCGTAGATGAGAGCACTTCCCTTTCTCTCATTTCTCCTTTACCTCTTCTCTTACCCCTTAAACTTACCCTCCACCCCCCGCATCCGACTTCCCTACTTCCTTGTTCTGCGCCATCGCTTACCTTTAAGGTCGCAAGTGCCAAAAGGAATTATGGCCACGGGCCGGCCCTCCCGGTCGTAGCCTGTGAAGCCTCCGGGGTAGTACTTGCGCAGCACCTGCAGACACAGACCAGCCAATCGCCGTTGTTACTCATTCTCTTATCTGCACTCGAAGCCTTCCATATTATGACAAGGTTTCACACCATCCAACAACGTCTATTGACTTCACACTTCTGTGCCGGTTTTTTATCCCCCAACACATAGGGATAAGCAGTAGCATACTCGATTCCCGGAAACATTGATTTTTATCCCTTCCAGCTCTGTTTTTGCAACGCAAAAGGCATAGCAGCTTCCTTCTTCCGCTATAATTGCGGATATAGGTAAGAAAGTAAGGAATATAAAGTGAACACAACACACCGAGAGCGAATGGCACGTAGAGTTCACATACAGCTTACGCTCTGTAACTCATTAAGCAAACAAGGGAAGGGGATGAGGGGCTCGTTATAAATATGACAGAAGCCAACAGCCACAGAAACCAAGGGGCACAGGGGATTTATTTTTTTTAAGTTATTTATTTTGTGGTGTTGATCAATTTAGAATATTACTGAATATGTTATCGTTTAAAGATAACTGATTAGAAAAGCAGAAGAAAAAACAACCACCTGCCGCCGGTGGGATCCGAACCCACGACCTCCGAATTACGCGTCCGGTGCTCTACCTCTGAGCTACGGCGACGGCTGTGAATTCTGCTGCTTTCGGGGGTATTTATGTTTACAAGTAACCTAACCTTGAGAGTGTTCATCAGCGCCACCCACGTTCATAAGCGGCGGACGTAGAACGTCCTGAGTTACCGCAGGTGTGACGTAGAACGTCATCGAACGGAGAGGGTGGAAGCTGCGTGAGAACCCTCTTATGCTTCCTAAGGCGTCAAAGGCTGCCAGAATCGAGGCCCTCGCTCTTTTTTCTTCTGCTTTTCTAATCAGTTATCTTTAAACGATAACATATTCAGAAATATTCTAAATTGATCAACACCACAAAATAAATAACTTAAAAAAAATCCCCTGTGCCCCTTGGTTTCTGTGGCTGTTGGCTCTGTAACTCAGTACTTTAGACAAAAACCGTGCCTGACATTTTTTTTTTATTTCTGCGCTTCTTTTTCGGCTGCCGCGTTGTATACGGTGACAACGTTTGAGCGTTGACCGTCTTAAATCAACCTGTATAATGAATCGTTATGACTAACTGAAAAACTATGTGAATAATTAGATGGGATCAAGAGCAAACAACAAAAGCCTGGCGCTTTCTGGACAGAACCGATGGCATGAAACAAAGTAGTTGAACCTATTTTTATTTCCAAATTAGAGCCGGAAATCTGTTAGCCAAATTGCAGGGCTTGATCGGACAGAAAGAGTGGGCAGCGAAAGTTTTTATTAAAAACATTGCCTCGTGTTCAGTCTTAGCGCATCTTGCGCTGTTATGCTGCTGTGCCGGATGGGATTTGCGGCTGACTATGATAACTCAGAGTCGCCAAATTCACTCTAAACTACGACGACTACTTGCGCAACTTGCCACTCTAACATCTTCAGAAAAAAACCCCATAAATGCGTGCACTATATCGATCAACAATTTTTTGGGACACGAGAGTGCAAGAAAATATATTTCGGCGCAGTCACGCAATACACTCGCCTGAAATGTGTCAAGGTTTGACGGGAAGCGCATGCTTTATCCGTCTGTGACAAAACCACGTGACCGGCTCAAGAGGCAGAGTCACAAGCTTTTTTCTTAGAACACGCGTCCCGCAAAAAATTTCGATCGGGATAGCACAGAGCAGTTGTGTACCCATCAAAGCATTTCTTACAATAGGTTCTTAAAAGTACGTCTGTAATAACTTTTCGGGTGTAAACGCGGCAATTATGATCACCAGTCGATTTCACTACCTCGGAACTGAACTGTACTTAAGTTTGGAATTCCCACCTCTGGAGACTCGGGCCATGTCGCCACATCGTCGATGCCGAACTGTTTTCTCCATTCGACGTGCTGCAACGGAAGAAAGGAAAAGGGACTCACTCGCGGCGTCTAATGGCCTCAAGCGGCGTGTTGTATTGCATGATATTGCGTGGTAGGGCTTATTGAGGAAAGAGAAAGCAGGAAAAGACGACGGCCAGCATAACTGCTTGACTCAAAGCCGGAGCCAGCGGACGTTGAGAAGGAGAGAGGATGCGTGAAGGAGGAGGAAGTAGAAATTGACAAAAAGAAAAACCGTTCACACACTGAAAGCAAAAGGAAATAGGTACTTAGCATATGCACTAAATCACGCAGTAGTAGGAATTTTATTTCATGTAACCATACTGGCACTTGCAAAAAAAGAATCTGTACGCTCACCTATCTCCAGCGAGTCCATACGAATAAAGATAGTAACCGCATACGACGTAAGTAGTCACAAGAACACAAATAAGAAGGATGACCAATCACAATTAAGTGTAAACATCATGTTATGTTCAAGAGCTGAATTTTTTTAAGCAAGTGTGTGTGACACAGCCGCTGATACGAGGAAGAGCTAGAGAACAGCACTAAGCGCTGATCATACAGATAATGTACACACTGCACGCATACCGTCCCGGACAGTCGTACTTAGCGGTTGAGGATATGTATTTCATCTTCCGAGCCCCTCAGAACACTTATGGCAAAGATGACTGCTCGCTTCAAGCTGCAAGATTTATTTATCGGGAAGATCTCCCTATTGCGTAAGATTCACGGCTGTAGACATATCTGTCGAGGACGCGACAGGCCCACATCGGTAATTTTTACTAAGTACAGTGCCCAGAGAAAAGTTTTCAACAAGAAAATCTCGCAGCATTGATACTGATGGAGTACAATATTTGTTCCAGTGCTCCTAAGGGACTTCTCAGTGCCAATTGGGTTGTACTATGTCAACCTTTCAGGTGCATGAAAATAGGACTAATATTTTTTTTAATGACGACTTTTTTTTTTCTTTGTGAAGAATGAAGCCTCATCTTGGACATTCCAGAAATTCCGAATTCTACAGTAATGCCTGATGTTAACGAACTGTGACATTTGTCGTGATTGTGATTCTGGGTTATGACGCAAGGGCATTGGCGGCCAAGGGCCAAACATAGGGTCACCGGTCATCTCATGTCTATGACATATATGTTGTTCGGGTTTTGTACAGATGAACTAAGAGCAACGATGGCGCATAAGGCCTGAAAGGTTAGAATTTTGATTAAGATATGTGGCGCATAATGATGATCCTGAGCGCGACGAAGTCATTAATAAGCCAAATTGTATCGCATTCAATAATCAGAGTGGTCGTTAAAAAGCAATTTAAGGTGCAGTCAGGCAACCTCAGCCATAGAATTTGTACAGGAAAGAATTGCGAGGTCCTTGACAGCTCGAATAAACAATTCAGCCATCACCTCGACAATTAAAGAGAGGATGACCTCAGTGGCGGAACGAAATGCCAAGCTGAGATCATACACTACTAAAAATATAAGAACTCTCTCCAATTGGCGCATTTGGTCATCACCTGCAAAGGAAGAGAAGTGTAGCGGTGTTGCATTTTTGTACTGCTTGGGAAAGTGCTGCCTCCCTTTTGCCGCTAATCTCGACAGGGGCGTTTGATTTCAAGCCGACTGAAATATTATATTGGGCGATCCCAAATTCAAACATTTCTAATATACTCAGAACTATATTCTTAGGCATTGAAAGATTCCAAATGCCATCATTTCAGTCCTGGTACTTTCCTATTGTAATTGGTTTTTCCTCGATACATTTCGTTATAATGTAGTCAAGAGTTCGACGAAACATCGTCTGGTCAGGTGGAGGCATAATAAAAACATAGGGTCACCGACCAAGTCAATGTTTAATGAAACGTATTGACGTTTCGTAAATACGTTTCATTAAGCATTGACTTGGTCGGTGACCCTTTGTTTTTATTATTTTGTTATAATGAATGCTAGGCGATCGCTAATGATACTCATTCTCTTCCGTCCTTGCAAAACTTACCACATTATTTCGTTTCATTTTCAAAAAGTGTTTCAGGCTTTATTTTTAATTCTATTTAATAAAATTTCACCATACTATAACTGAAACCTATAATACGGTGGTGGGCACCCGGTAATATAATTGCAATTTGTGTCCGTTCGTACATCCCCGATTGATGTTCTCCATGATTACTTTACTCTTCCTTTTCCCTTTTCTGCCTCCTCCTCTCTTACTGCTCTGCTGCGTACCCAACCGGAACTGTCTTCTGATTAACCCCCCCACCTCTCTCTCTCTCCTAACTTCCTTACTATCCTCTGCAATACATTAGAGCATGCGATCTACAGATGAGGGATACAATGCCAACTCCGCTACGAGAGCTCGGCGAGTATGTTGCGCATTGCAAACGTGCTTGCCTTTTTCCTTCTCGCATACCACATGTACTCACCGCTCGCAGCATCTGCTCGGCCTTGTTGAGGTTGAAGTCCCGAGCTGTGTAAAGAAGAAACGAGAGAACAACACAAAAAAGGAGGGCATTGAGAAAACAGAACTTCAGTTCTGCACATTTTGCTGTCCAATGACAGCGCGTAATTAGTCCGCGTGTCTACAACGTGAAAAAGGAAAAAAACTAAGTCCTTCGCAGTGTGCAGGTGAACGGCACGCGGCAGAGAATCACGAAGCCGCACATATGGGCTGAACACGGTCCCTAACTAAGGCAGGAAGGGAAGGGAGCATACACGGAAACAGCAGTTAGACTACTGCCTGAACACTGCAACAACGCGACTAATTTCTGTAGAAGAGACTAACCTCACAATGAACGAACCCCTCCCACCATGGTGTGCACTCGGGCTTTACGAAAAGAATAGCAAAAATTTTTCATGTGGGAAAGTTGATTCGAAACAAAACACAAAGAAATTAGTGGCACGAATTTGTATGCGGATAGAAAGGGCCAGACAGAAGGAGAAGGGTTACGTAAAAGCCAAGACCGGTTTCCTTCCGCTAAGCGACAATGATAAAAAAAATGTGTGCGTTTGCAAAAATTTAAGAAAAAAAAAAAATCTGAGGAGAAACAGAAGCATAAATGTAGACTCGCAGTATCAAACTGAGCTTTGGTAACACCAGGAGTTAATAAATGTCTCTGTACTGTTGATAACGAGCTCTGCACCGAATATCGGATACATGGAGGCCCTTGTTACGAACCATTTGTCAGTTTGCGCTTATACGATGTGCGGGTGTTCCAGAAGTTACATTTGTATAGCTTCCAACCCAAACAGTTTCACGAAAGAGCTTGCGCGACCCGATTGGGTGGTTTGGAAAAACGAGGAAGACCAGATGCTGGACTGTGGATGGCGGCGATGCATAACGCCGAACATGGCTCCCGCTGTTCGCTTTTTGACGTGCGAGCGGTGGTCGCAGTTGTCCAACGTGCTTATATATATTTTTTTCATTCAGTGTTGATCTGCCGCTCAGAGCAGTGAAGCAGTCGAAGTATCCAGCCTCTGCATTCCTCCCCAGTATAACTCTCAAGACGAAAAACAGACTGTTAGAGGTGAGGGTGGAGTGCTGGGAGAGCGTTTGCATGGCTGAGAGGCATAAAGCAGCGATTCAGAGTATGCGACCCCATAGAAAGTCAAAGCAAGATGAGGGATCATTAATGATTCTTAGTGTTCATTTCCCATTAAAGATTATATTTCTGGCGTGTTCATGTCTCTGTGTCGTGTATGGTATACTGTGTACAGTGTATGTCGTAGCTGTGTGTTGTGGTGCTTAATGTCTCCATATTTAGTGCTATTTTAAGCTATTGTGAAAAGAAGTAGCCGGTGCCGCTGTCAAGCACCTATCTCTTCTTTCAGGTCCATGGAAATAAACACACAAAAAAGACAAGAAAGTCTTCATACATTAATTGCTTTGAGGACACATCGATTGCCTATAACTTCGTGTGAACACGACGAATACCTAGTATCTCGCCCTGCAACTGATATGTAACAGTGATACATAAAGAATATGTAATTTTGAAAATGATTTCGCGGGACCATCTGTGGTGGTCGAGGCTCCGAGCGTTTGATAGTTCAGTAGGATGGGAAGCAAGTAATATACTGTGGTGCACCCACCTCGCAGCCAGCGTAGAAGGTAGCGGTCGTCATGTTCTGGCTTGAGCACATCTTCCACTGCTTTTCGGAACTGCAGGAGAGAGCAGAACACAACAATGGGGCATAATTAGCGTTTCTTAAGGCACGTGGTTCAGTGTAGAAGCGTACTTCTTGCGCACTTAAATCAACAGATTTTTGGGCTTGCCTCACGTGCTGTTTACTCAAATCCCGCAAAAAAGCTGCTTAACCAACTGAAATTTTTACTCTCCGTTTTTCCTCTCCCAGTTTCTCTCCAAAAGCTGCTGACCAAGAAATGCATGTCATGAGTCAGTGGTAGTAAACATACTCGACGAGTTCTAAACGATCTTTTTTTTTTCTGTCTGCAAGTGACATTATGATGCTCTTTTATCTATACGAAAGAATTCTTTGGAGCCTTATCAGAGATTCGGATGAACTTATCTTGTATATGACTTTTACTCTCCTTTCTACGAAGACTATTTCTCCTCAGCATCCATGAATTCTAAACTATGCAACGACTGTAAGCTTTATGACCACTATCAAATCGGAGTGACACTGAGGGAACGCACCTGCGTTCGTATATTAATCCGCACGCACGCACACCCACACACGCAACCACATATATAATAATAATAATAATAATAATAATAATAATAATAATAATAATAATAATAATAATAATAATAATAATAATAATAATAATAATAATAATAATAATAATAATAATAATAATAATAATAACTTGTTTATTTCGATCAGTGATGGGGGAGACTGCGGATAAAAGCCGCTTGATGACCAAGCGACTTGACTGAAGCCCGCAGCATCCCTACAAAGCAGGCAGCGATAGAACAACAACAACACAAAAAAACTCGCAGAAAGCACAATATTCAAAATTAATGCACGCACACTTGATAGTCACAAGAGGTAAACAACAAAAGGCAAGATAACACTTTTAGTTGTTATTGTAAGCAAGGATTGTTAATGAAATGTTTGCGTAGGGTTCGTACAGAAATTGTATGTAAATCTATACCTGATTTCTGGAATTAATTTAAAAGGGCTGGCAGTGTGTATGACACTTTTTTCCTGGAATAATTTGCCCGCGCAGTGACCACCTTCCACGGTTCGGTGTAACGGGTGGTGTAGGAATGTGTGTTTTTATCGTGATCTGATAATTCATGAAAAAACTTGAGATTTTCTTTCACCTCCCGTTTGAAAGCAAGACTTAACTTATAGTTATAAAGATTAAACACGCGTATTATGTTTGCTTTCAAAAATAGCTCTGAAGTATGGGAATGATACGATATAAAAAGTGCTCGAACAATTTTTTTTTTTTTGCAGTATATGTATTCTTTCAAGATTTGTACGTGTCGTGGTACCCCATACCAATACACAATAATACAAAGAAGAAAAAGAGAGTATTGTAAATAAGAAGCTTTATATTGAAAGGTAATATAGCTCTGTGTCGCGGCGTCATACCAACAACACGAGATAGCTTCCCTGAAACAGATTCAATGTGCGCATCCGAAAGCATATTCTGTGTGAAGATAACTCCAAGTATTGTAACGCTACTATCTATCTCGATTTTCTCGTTCTCGTAAAGAAGGGTGATTAGACTGCTGTTTATTTGTTTTGATTTCGGCCTGAAAATTACGGCTTTTGTCTTTTTTGTATTAATGTGTGGACTGTTTGCTGCGGACCATTTACGAAGGGATCTTAGAGCAGAGTTGGCTTTATTCTGGAGGCTACTAGGTGCAGGTGATGAAAAAATATACTAGCGTCATCAGCGTATAAAATGTATTTTCCATCTCTCTAGATATGATGCTAAGAATCTTATAATAATATTACTTTATTTCAAGTTACACTTATGCCAGCCCGCGTGAGCGCAGATTCGCTGCTGAATGCGTAGCTGGGCATCCCATCCAGGGCACAAATGTAGCGCAAAACCAAAAGCTTCAAGAAAAACAAAACATCGTAAAGCGTGTGGATTGCGCAAAACTACTATCAGCCGGCGATAAAGGGCTTTCTCTTTTCTGCTGCTGGACGAGAGGATAAACTTTTACGTCGACATTCATTGCCTAAGGCAAGCGAACAGCGTACCACAGCAATTTTAGCGCTCTTCCACGCAGGCTGATCACGACCTGGAGCTTTGACCAATAAATAAGGTTTATGGGGATTGAACGTCCCTAAGCGCCGGAGGATAAGAGGGACGCCGTAGTAAAGGGCTCCGGAAATTTCCACCGCCTGGGTTTTTTTAATGTGCATTGACATCGCACAGTACACGGGCCTCTAGAATTGCACCTCCGTCGAAATTCGACCGCCGCGTCCGGGAACGAACCCGTATCTTTCGGGTCAGCAGCCGAGCGCCATAGTCACTGAGCCACCGCGGCGGCTAACCAATGAATGAGAAACTAAATGGTAGAAAGTGAGAGAGAAGGCAAACATCATGTAACCATACTTCAAGCTTTAGACCAAATACAGCGGTCCTGTTGACTTCGAGTGACGAAGAATTTTTCATACGAGGTGGGTAGCAAGACTCAGAACTAAGTGTGCGAGAATTTTGAAATTCGTGAATAGGTTAACATTTTTCTCAACAAAATATACTTGCTTCTAATAACCCGTATAAAGTTACTATATTTAAGTGATCAGAGCGTAAAACTTAGTGGTAAAAAAACAGGAAAGCAAACAAAATGTACAACCCGATATTATAATCACCTTCGATCCGGTTTAGTTCGTGCTGCTCGATCTTTTTTCTGTCGCTTAGTTAGCGCCACTGGCCGAAAACTTAAGGCGAAACATTACGGCCGAGTGTTTGGCTACCAAAGAAAAATCTAAGATAACCGTACAGCCAAGTATCCGCATTGAATTCCAATCAAACAGGAACGTACAATCTTGGTGAAAAGTCTTAAGGCTTTTCCCTTCAGCCACATAGCAGAGCCATTACGGCACTATTAAAGACAGAATGACAGTTAAATGCTAGCAGAAGTTTTCTTCATGCTTGACTTGTTTTTTGAATGATCCGCCGCACGGAGCATTCCAGGAGTATTCATTTCGCTGCAGCTGAATGCTGTGGCCTTAGGACTTTTGACCAAGACTGTACGTATTGAACATCGTGAACACATTCGCGGTCCTCAGAAATAGCCCAAGTGTTCAGTTTTCTTTCAGATCATGAAGCGCAACCAAAGGACGCCAGGGACAGTGCAGGGAACACCCTCAGCATCACTACCATCGCATGGCTTAGACGCGAAGACCGCGCGACCAATCTACGCAAAGCGCGACCGTGAATGAGTTCCCCGAACACGGCATGCGTAGGGGAGTCCGCTTGCGTAGCAAGCCGAAGAGAATCTGCGCAGCGTTTCAGCGCTCTCCGCATCTTCTCCTCCTCTCCCATGCACCTCCGCGAAGGTCTTTGACACGAGGACGCGACTCAGGGGGAGAAGCTGCGCACCTCTCCTCGCTCTCTCTTTTAATGGCTCTTGGAGGGCTTTCACTCCACTCTCGCTGATCAGTTGTGTGCAGTGGGTGCAATGCAGCGTCGAACAAAATTACCTGACGGTTCTCGTAAACAGGAACTGAGAAATATAAATAATGAGCACGCACAGAAGGGCACAGAAGCGCTTGCTCATGTCTTTCTGTGCTCGTTAGAGTTGTACTGTGAGTTTCCCGACCATGAACTAGATCACCCGACAAGTTCTGTTTACAAGTCGGCGTCATATCGATAGCTAAAACTTTAATGACCACTATTAATAGTTACGTCCTTCTTTGGTACCTAGGTTTCGTGAAACTTTCTTACACAGAATGTCCATGCTATTCATTTTTCAAATCGGTGCATCAGGGGATAGAGACGAGGCCTTTCTTCTTGGCAATGCATAATTCTTCGTTTTTTTTTTTGCTTCTCGCGTTCATGCCGTTTTTTTTTTTTTGCTCTAGTCTGTGTCTTCCGATTCTTCCGAGAAGTTTCGTTCAGCGCTCCTGCCAACTATTGTATTAGTTGTCGTCCCCTCCGACAGGGGGCGTCAGGCGTCCGGGGGTGACCTCATTATTGCGAACGCAGCTCAAGTTCAGGATTTTCCTGGATACCAATTTTAATTGTGAGATAACTGTGGAACGTTTTAAGGTAGTGCTGTAGAAACATTAAGTGTAATGATCGATTCTTCCGATTCGTAGCAAAATCTTTCTTATAAAAGTTTGTCCATTGCTCGCATCAAGTAGTTATGGCTGCCATAGAAAACCGATGAACTTTTTTGACGACAGCAAAAACACAAATAGCAAACTTAGTCGAACCAAACTCAAACTGCAATTTCTCTGTCATCAGTCTTAAACGAGAGTGTAATCTGCCCTACATTTTTTTTTTGTGTGCGAAAAATATTGGGCACTGCTCAGCGACATATCAGGTTTATTTATTACCTGCAGCGACCGGAGGCCATTACTGCGGATCTGTAAATGTGATATAAACATGGCGAGCGGCCCAAAGATGAAATCATATAATGCATCCCAGAAACAGTACAAAAATATAAAAACAACACTTAGTACATACAGGACATACATTAAATGATAGACATAACATCTACAACTAAAAATAGATATCTTAAATTTCAAAAATAAGTAAACTAAAAATAAAATATAAAATTACACACCATGCAGAAAACGCGTCTACGCGTAGGCCATACGTGGGACAGCATAACCCGGAAATGTATGTCTGTGTGAGAGTTGACCAAGTCTTGTGGTAAGTTTATTCCAAGCAGTAACGATGCTGGGAAAGAAAGAACTCGAGCTCTTACGCACGGCACAGGCACTGAGTTCAGGCGCCCTCAGATTCCATACGTTGCACGGGTTGTTCATTTCGTGTGGTATATGGTTTGGTATGGAATGTTAGGGTACCATATGGTATATAGTATGACTATTGCTTTGTTTGGCACAGTATGGTGTGGTACGGTACAGGGGATTTAACGCCCCATAGCTGCACATGGGTTGTGAGGGACGTGGTAGTGTACAATCAGCTCCAGATCAATTAAGCTCCAGCACGCTAGCGTCTATCGCATTTCGCCCCCGTATAGAAATGCTATCGCAGCAGCCGTGATTCGAGCCAAACGCCAGAGCCACTGAGCCACCGCGGTGGCTTTATTTCGAGTAAACGGAAAACAGAAAAGAAGAAATAAAGGAACAAAATGATACGTTTGAAGCAGCGAGTCATGCAAGCGCCGCTTGTGGTAAGCTCGGCCGTATACTGCATGGAAGTACCTTCCACTGCCGGTAAAAACCGGTTGCCCTACGGGGTTGTCCTTGCCTCGTGCGGAATGCACCGGGACGTTATGCGGCAGAGGTTATAGACTTGGCAGCTAGACGGCGTAACCCTGAGTCACCGGCTTCATGGGACGGAGGTGGGTGATGCGGAGATTACGTCTCGAGCCTTGAAAGGCGTCTGAGGGGCAACCTTGCGGAGTGGATAGCCTCTCGCATTGAGCCTGTTCACGTTTTGGTCGAGAATGATGACTGGAAAATGAAGGGTCCACGGACAACCTCCTCCAAGGAGATAGGTGACTGATGCGCGATCGCCTCCTTTTCTAGCCAGCCTGTTGCGGCAGGGCATTACTATTTTTTATTCCTTTAGGCTGCCCGAACTAAAGTCTGTCCTTCTAGCCAACTTCCGGGAACTTCAGTAGCCGTGCAAAGTGTGGCATGTGTAAGCAGAAAACCTTGAAACAAAAGCAAAGAAAACTTCTTCCTTTTTTTTTTGTTTGTGTCAGCCATGAAGTATGTTGTAGATTTGAAGCTCCTTTCACACGCAGATTGTAAATGGAGCTTGGTGTTGAATTGTATTGTTGGTATCGGTGTACCTGGAATCGGCGCAACATGCTTAATAGGGAGAACATTTTCATTAGGTTCGGAATTTCTGGCTGCGATAACCACCGGAGGCATACATGGAAGAGACATGGCGACTAGACAGCACAGACATAAACGTACATTGGACTCCTCACAGGCGCCAATGCGCGCAGTCTGCAGATTAGTTGATGCCGGAAATAACATACGCCACTATGAACAACCTGGGAGAAAATTATAGCCTATTGCCAAAATCAGGTAGTTCGTAAAATTAGGTACCGTCAAATTCCAGCAGATCTGCAATAATTAAAGTGGACATACATACTCTGCGTGCTATTTGAGTCTATTTACTCGGTTTCGAAGAACAGCGTCATCGCGTGTCGGCATAAGAATTACGGATGACCAAACTATGTGCTTGCTATTAAGACAACCGTCAGGCCAATGTCTTCGCAGGATCCCTATTTGTTGTGCCCCGTCTAATCCGTACATTGGCTTGGCAAGGAGGGTGGACAAATGTTGCTTATTTTTGTAGTTCTTGTCGGTCTCTATCTTCCAGCTCTGCTGACTGCGTTTTATGCAGCGGTTTGGTCAGAGACCAAGTGGCACCTTTCTCAAGGGTTTACTCTGTCACTTCTGGCCTGTTACCCTCCCCAGGAAAAAAAAAGAAAAGAATACCGGGCTGGAGGTGCTTGTACCAATCAGAGAAGGTTCTTTTTCTCATCTCATTCGTTACCGTGTTTTTACATGTATTCTGGTGCATTCCGTAAAATGTGATACGAGGAGCCTTCTTTAAAGTACCTTCATTTGATTTGATCTTTACTTTGGTTTTCACGACATGTTATGGAAACTGAGGGAGAGTGTACAAAAGGAGCTTAAAGATCCGACTCAGGCCTGTTCGCAAAGAGATATGCACTGCATAGCAAAGAACTATGCGGCATAAAATATGGTGCCAGAATAAACAAAACGTGCAAGAGACACAAAGAATGCATAAACAAACTAAATTATAACTACGGCACATACAGAAGATATCTATGTGGTGCGCATAGAAATATCCCATGGACCACGAGGATATATCACAGAGCATGATGATAAACTTGTTTATTGATAATGATAAAGTGGATCACTGTGTATTGCACTACAATGCACCACGAACGCGAAGTTGACTGAAATGAACTTGCGCTAAGCTGTACCTTAACGTCAGTACGATAAATATGCAGGGCTCGATGCATGCTTGGTAGTTATATTGCGAGTACAAAAAAATCAGAAAAGAAAGAAAACGCTGCAGGGAATAACAGAGTGTTACTCTTCTGCAAGATTAGGCGCTGAATGGGCAATGAACAAAGCTTCCGAGAAATCTGCCCTCGACGACAAATCTCTTCCACCACTAGAGTGACGAAAACAAACGGTCATTTGCTAGGACATACACCCGCCGGACTCAGCAAGGGCGGATATCGATCTGTTTAGCCAGTCTTATCTGTCGCCGTGGAAACAATCTCCGTCGCGCAAAGACGGGTGGTTGGCCGCGACGCCCGACTTTCGGAGACAGATCGCGGTCAGTGTTTATGTAGCGCACCCCGATCTCAGCGCACTGCGCCCTTGACCCTGTCTGGAAAGAGTGTGTTTGCGTGGGTCGTGTAGACGCAGGGGCGGATTTATTGTCGGCCCCTGAGGAGACGTCAGGAGGCGAGTCGTTGATATATACGAAGACAAAGGACGTTGTTGCCGACGTGAACAGCAAAAAATAAAAAAAAACAAGTGATGGTTGACCGTTCAAAGTTTCAAGGAATTGTTTCTTGCTAAGCCAGACAAAGGCTGGGGAAAGGAGGGTGTACGAATAAAGCATTCCTGCAGCATAATCGGTAGCTGAGAAAGTTGGAAGGGCTTCTTGGTGATTAGCAGTGAAGCTAGGCTATAAAACGGTGCAGAACACACACACGTGGATGAGATATAGTGGCGAAAGCAAAAAATAGCAGAAGCAAACCTGCACAAAGGTGTATATAGAACGAGCTTAAAACACTAAATTATTTTTCATGTACCGAGGTAGCAGGGCTGCGGTCGCATCTGTCACCCGCTTTAGTGATGTGATGTGATTAGACAGTTCCTCTCATGACCTGGTCAGTATTTTTTAATGATGTTTTACTGTGATGAAACAATGTCACGCAACCACAATAACAAAACTGGGCTCCACAGTGCGACTGCGTTTTGTTTTTGTTATGACTTTTTCGGTGTACGTTGACACCCCTCCTGCTCTGTCCGGTGTCCTCATCGAACCGTCAGGTTATTAACTGCACTAAAGGGCATGCTTCTGCCCTTCGCTAATGTGCCAATGGATTAATTTTATTGCACATTATTTTGCCTGCTGAACATGACGTGCACAATTTAGAATCCGCAAGTGAGTTAGCTGCTTTTTACCAGACGAACCAGGCTAGGTCCGGACTCGCCACGATGTACTAGTAGACCTTGAATCCGTGTGGCCCACGCAATATCGAGCGAAAAAGAAAAAAGCTAAAAACGAAAACAACAAGATTTGCAAGAACAAAGCATGTCAACGCAAAGTCCATTCCTTTCGTTACATCTTGCCACAGGGAATAACTTTGTTCATAGACAAGCTGCATCCAGAACACGACGTGCAATCAAATCGTGTTTATCGAATCGTGTTTATCGAATCGTGTTTATCGAATCGTGTTTATCGAATCCGCCGGAACGTAATCAGTGCTCAGATTTGAGACCTTGACCCCTTTCTCGTCCACGATACGCTTCCCAGCAAACGCCGCATGGTGGCTCCACTAGTAGCATTCCCCATATATCCTGCAAATGGAATCCCCTCGACCTCGCGAGGAACCACGAAGCACGAAATCTCTTTCACACGCTCGTTGCGCTTCCCCGGCTTCTCCAAGAATCACGCACGCACACGCGTTCATCGCCACTCAGTGTGCCCGCATTGTCGCCGCAGTCCAACTGCAGCGCGCTATTGTTTGGCGCCGCGGCACGAGAAATATGGTGGCTGCAAAAACAAAGCGGGACGAAAGATATACGGGCAGGGGAAACGACAAGAAGAAGAAAGAGGAGGAGGAGGAATAAAAGCAGCGGCGGACGCCTTACACGCACTCCACTAGTGCGTGTGCGTGAATGCCGGTCAGGCCGCTCGCTTGACCCGGTTTCGCGGGACCCCCCCTCCCTGCATCAGGACAACGCAATTCGCGTGGCCTGCCGGGTTGCGCCAACGGCTTGGATTAAGAGCGTCGCGTGTGACCCCCCTCCCCTCCGTACAAGGAGCGCAGTACGGGTCGCGGTCGGAACAGGCGCTTTTATCGAGTGGCCCCCGCTTTCTCATTTTGCCTTTAGCGGCTTTCCGCGCATTGGGCGACCAGTTGCGACAAGCGCGCACGCCTTCCGGAGTGCTTCCAAGTTTTGTTTGTTTAGTTCCATCGCAGCGTACGTGGGGGCTGGGGTCCGTAGTAAAAGCTATGTAGTACGGCAGCTCGATGAAACCGCGGACTCTCTCTTCGGCAAAAATACGCTGGCAGAAACGATCCACCCTTTAACCGAGTAAACCCTTATAAGAACAATAAATTATGAATATAAGGAGGGTATTAATATCATAACGGTTAAAAAGCATTGTCGATGCTTTATCTTTTTTAAGCCGCCGCGGTGGCTCAGTGGCTATGGCGCTCGGCTGCTGACCCGAAAGACGCGGGTTCGATCCCGGCCGCGGCAGCTGGATTTCGATGGAGGCGAAATTCTAGAGGCCTGTGTACTGTGCGATGTCAGTGCACGTTAGAGAACCTCAGGTGGTCGAAATTTCCGGAGCCTTTCACTACGGCGTCCCTCATATGCTGAGTCGCTTCGGGACGAAAACCCCCAATACCCCCTCCCCCTCTTTTATTTTACGAAATGCGTATGGACAGATGCAGCCTCGATCTCTCAATTCATCGAACTTCACTCTAGTGCCGACACCCGGCTATATTTATTTAATTGTTATCTAATATGTGATAGGAGAATGCTAGCGCACGAAGGTGTCAAGGATCTTCTCTTCACTTAGCGTGTGTAAAAAGCAACACCATTGCTGGTAGTTGACGGTCGAAATTAGCCAAAAAAACCAGGGTGAAAAAATGTACGATGTCTCTCGGTTCACTAAAGTTCCCTGAGAGCAAGCGAGGCAGAAAAGAAAAGTACTAAAACCGAAGTTGCGCACTGGTGTTGCACTAATAGCATATCACTGAAAAAGCGTGATGCTTTGATTTCGGATTATAGTGAATTTGTTACTGATCGAGATATATTAGATCATTAAAAAAGGGTGGGAATATACTGTCGACTGGTAATAAAGACTTGCCAGTTTCCGGGACACTTAGTGAGTGTGTTTTGAAATTTTTTCTTTTTTGCTCAATGAAGAAGTGCTTGTTTCTGAACATTAACCTTGATGCGAGTCAATTTCTGCCTTCGGCGAGAACTCAGGAACGAATGCCACGGCCCTGCGAATTAAAGGAAATAAAAAAATGAACTTGAAGTGGCAGCATTAGGCTTCAAAAAAGAATCCACCAGGAAGAGGCCGACATTGTTTTCTCGGATAAGGCAATGATAAATGCCTTATTTTCTTATAGACCGCTTTCAATCAACGAAGTACCTTCCTTTACCTCGTCCGACATTGCCGCCACGCGTCAGATGTATTTCACTTTCAGACATAAGAAAACATTTTTTCCACAGCTGGACAGTACGTAACTTACACCGCTATTTCTTTGTGCATGTACGCGTGCTACTGGAATTTAATGCGTCCGATCGCATCCAGTGCTCGGAAAAACTTCTGCATGGGTACTCACATGACAACAAAACAAATCTCGCAGGACGGTTACGAGTGTGCAACACGAATGTTTTAGCGTTAGCTGTCGTGTGAGACTACCACAGAGAGCAAAGAAGAAAGACCTAACAGGGGGAAATTCTTCCTTTCGAAGGAAGGTATGTTTTTGCTCACAAAAAAATAGCTACCGAAGAGATCAAAAACCACGCTTGCAGACGACAAACGCTGAATTCGCGAATGAATTTCTTTCGTACAAAACCCCGCGCTGGCAAAATAACGCGCATTCGTCTCCTTCGATTCCCGTGTAGTGTGCAGCTGCCAATTCACACTTTGTTTTCCATGCATTATAGGCTAACCGGGCCAGGTGGCATCCTCTGCCCACTCAGTCGCCTACTTGAAAACGTGTTTATGTAAAATGTGGGCAGCTAATGTCGTTGCCAGAAGGAACCAAGCAAGGGAGTTTGTTTCTTAGCGTGCAGCGGAGTACGTACGGCACCTCTTAAAGCTCAAAACTTGTGCGAGGTAAGGAGAACCCTTGCCCTCACCTTTCCACACCTTGCAGTGTTTAGGGTGCCGTAAAGGCTCCACTTTAGGGCTCAGAGGGAAGCCTAGTTGCTTGGTTTCTTTATGGCAAAGCCGGTGCAGAGCATTGTTGTCATAGACAGTTTTGTTTCCATTCGAATCATCCCTCCTTCCCCACTCCGGCATGCGCACCTATGCCCAGAACCCTTCGCTTCTTCCCTCCACATGATTTCCCTCTGCCCGACGAACCCTCCCCCGCGGGACCTAGAGAACCTCAAGACCTGGGAGGACCCGGCCGTGCAGACCATCGCCACCGGCCGGGCTGCCAGTGTTATGGACCTTAGGAACATAAACACTTGAGTGCAGTGGGGTCGTGCGGGGACCCTGGAGCGTGCCCCAATTCCTCTTCAAATAAAGTTTTTCTCTCTCTCTCTCTCTCTCTCGAATAAATCAATCCGCCAAGGCGATGCAAATGCGCCCCGCTGCAGAGTATTTGTTGAAACTCGGTTCAGCACAAAAGACGAACCCAAAGAAAGGAAACGACACACACGGAGCGACAAAACTTTGTCCTACCAAGTAGCCCAGAACGAAGTTTTGTTAGAGTATTTGTGTTTGCAACGTCATCGCAATCATCACGAGACGGACGACGACGACTCTGTGACAAGAGTATTTTATTGACCTCCAGTCAGCGATGTCCTCCGCCAGCAAATCTCCCCACCTCATCCGCCCACCATATACTCTGCCATCCACAGCCCCGTTCACTTCCTTTGAATTCGTTCTGTTATCACAACAGAGGCCTTGTCGTGTCTTACGTGCGCACAGTCGATCGAGTACAGTACATAGCGACAAGAGAAGTTCACTTTCTTCGCGCGCGCATTCATGCGGTGTGGGAACCGGGCAAAAAAAATAAATAAATAAGAAACAGCCTTAACTTTCCTCGAGTATTACCTGTTCTCCATTCACGGCATGCCACGGGTATCGTGATGCTCGCCCATCGAGGAAAACAGCTGCCGCTCTAACGCTTCGATGCCATGAAGCGTTTTTTTTTTCGCTCGGTGCACACCACATCAATCGCCCGTTGTTATTCGACGGTGCTCCGATAGAGGCACGGCTGTTGCGCGTGTCTAAAATTGCTAAAAGCCTATGGATGAATTCTTCCACACTGGCCGGCACCAGAAATATGTTCTATGGCCTGCTTAGTACGTAGAACAGCTGGGCTGTTGCCATTGTTCACACGCTTTTACTCCTATGGCTGCCTTTACAAAGGTGCTGTGAAAAAGGATCACGGGTAATGAGGTTTCGTGAAAAAGTCCTCACCTGCCATTGTTCGCACGTGAGGACCATATATGATCGCAGAATACAAGTGCTCAATGCGCACCATAAAAGCCCTGCGAACCTCCAGGCTCTTTGACGCTTCCTTGGCGAATCATTCTGCTTCTTAAGCGACTCTATCATCTGTTCGCTCTTGCGGGAGGCAGAGACATAAAGGGCACAAACGTAACAGATAAATACAAATACGTAAAGATTAGCCTTCTGGCACGATTGCCTGTCTCGTCCGCAAGACTTGTGGACATAGGTTTGAAGTTCATCGTCCGGGAACGTTCTCTTACACGGAGCTCAATGTCCGAAAGCTGCACCGTGAACACTATGAAGGACGCCGTAGTAGAGGGCTCCAAAATATTTTCGACCATTCGGGGTTCTTTAACGAACCCTGACACCGCACAGGACACGGACGTCACTTCCATTTCTCTTGCATGGACATAAAGTCGCATGCATGGCCTGAATTCGATGCCACACTTTTTGAACTTAAAATCCAAATGCCATAGTTACTGAGCCACCACGGCGTCTATTTTTTCCTTGAAGTGTTTAGCTGCAGCGCTTACTACCGGAGCCGAGCTGTTCAAGTGTCGCTACAGTATGCACGCACTTCCAGGAGAACGCAACCGGAATCTAATGTGCGTGTTCGGCTTTCGAAGAGCGTTAACTAAGGTATAGAGTCCGGCTTCGACACCCTCATTGTTGCCAGCCGTAGCTACGAAAAGGCATGCAACGCTGAAAACTGTTCAGCTGTCAACGGTGTTCCGTGCGATTATCGCCGGCAGCATTAGTTTACCCGCGATCCCACATTCAAACGCGCGATCACCTCGTTGATTACACAAAGTGAAGCAATGTCTTCGACGTTCATTGACATCCATCTCGACGCATTCACAAAGAGCGGTGGTAATCTTAGTAATTCAGTGAATGACCTTCCGCGCAGCAGTTCGGAGCACTCCGCCATGTGAAGGCTTCCGTAAGAAGAAGATAGACGGCGTGACCCCGAGTCGCCGTAGAGAGAGTGATTCGGAGATAGCGTCCCTTTTGCATGTGACCTCACTGCAAAGGTCGGTGTCGGTATGCTGCGTTCGAGTGGTCGCCTAGCGAACGCTCTGGCGTTCGTTGGACTTTCGGGGTGAGAAAGCGAAAGTCCAAGTAGGATTTAAAAAAAAAACAAAAAAAAGCCAGCTGACCTTACCTCGTGTCGCTGTGTGTTAATGAAAGCGAACGTTTCGTAGCCCCTGGCCACGCCTGCGTAGACTACTGAAACCAACGTAAGATTAGCCGCGTGTTCATGCCGTGACTAACGATGCAGACAAAGATTAAAGCTGCAATCGATCAACGCCGAAAGAGTTTTGCGTATTTAGTCCAGACACGCCATATGTCGTGCTGAATGCTTGCGTAGGAAAAATTTGTTTTATATCTATAGACCTGACAGTGTGTACAGCTTAGGAGCTACAGCATCAGTGACGTGTTCACAACGAGAGCTTTTCAATTCTAAGTTCCCGGTAAATGTAGTAGATTGGTTTGGTTTGGTTTATTGGTGTTTAACGTCCCGAAGCGACTCAGGCTGTGAGGGACGCCGTAGTGAAGGGCTCCAGAAATTTCGATCACCTGGGGTTCTTTAACGAGCGCTGACATCGCACAGCACACGGGCCTCTAGAATCAGCCGCCGCGGCCGGGATCGAACCCGCGTCTTTCGGGTCAGCAGCCGAGTGCTATAACCACTGAGCCACCGCGGCGGGGCTGTAGTAGATTTAAAAATAGTTAGGCCAAGGAGAACACCAAAACGCGATTTTATGCCGGTTCGAGCGGAGCGCAAGACTGCCTAGCGCCCTTCGTTTTTATTTGAGCTCAGCACCCGCTTAAATCGCATGCTCGAAGCGAGCCCAGGTAATTAGTGCTTGCCTGCACCGACGCTGCAGCGCCGATTCCTCTTGTGCTCATTTAAATAAGTTCCTTGTGAGCAGCTTTCCTAACGCATGTGTGTCGTAACGAGCCCTTTATTAATGCGAAATCATTACGTGGCTCATCAGTACGAAAATCAGGCGCTGACCGCCCGTCCACGAGAAACAGACCGAAACCCCCTCGTGACCTCATGACGTCGTCGGTCGTGCCTGCATCACTTGGAAAGAGAGAAAAATAAAATATTTTCCGAAGTGGGTTTCGAAGGTACGCCGCCGCCGACAGACCAGCTTCGCTGGCCACTGCATCAGATTAGTACGCCTCCACCGCAGCCGAACACCCCGCGTGCATGCCTTCGCATTTATAGCACGTAAATAGTCTTAAGTACACTCCTTAATTTCTTTTCCTTAGCATGTCAGTTCAGTTTGCATTCTGAGTTATGTTAACACCTCCGATGGCCATGAGCGTTTCTATATGCAATAAATGCCTTTAACTTTAGTTCAGTTATAAAGTTATTGTTTGGTCTATTAGAGTTTAACGTCCCAAAGTGACTCTGGCTATGAGGGACGCCGTAGTGAAGGGCTCCGGAAATTTCGACCACCTGGGGTTCTTTAACGTGCACTGACATCGCCCAGTACACGAGCCTCTTGAATTTCGCCTCCATCGAAATTCAGCCGCCGCGGCCGGGATGGAACCCGCGACTTTCGGGTCAGCAGCCGAGCGCTGTTAACACTGAGCTACGGCGGCGGGGTAGTTATGTTAATGTCGAGCTGATCTCCCGTCAGAAGCATAAAAAACGATGTGTTTAAGCAAGCTGCTTACGCACGTGACTGGTTTAATCGATCACAAATTTTTGATTTCTGCCTACAATCTGCACCGTAATATCCGGCTAGGGCACACATATTCGTAATAACCGCCATTTATTGGCGGGACCTATGACACAGAAAGCACTCCGCGCAATGGCGAAAGCAACTATAGAAGCAGAAAAGGCAGCCTATAGGGTGGTCGGAAGCGGAGCTGTGCACGTAATACATGATTATTGACCTTTATTGCGCTGCACGATTGTAACATTCATCATTCTTGTGTTCCTGTGTGCGGTGTCCTGGCGCTTTCTTTTCTTACCGTTATTATATACACCACGCCCCACCCGATTGTTATTATAGCTTCTCCGAGAGAACGCTGAGGCCGATGGGCTCAGGGCTGCTGTCGTGAGTGAAGGCAGCTTTGCTTGTGCATTTCTCTAAAACGAAAAATCATTTGCCTCGGAGGGTGATATTGAGGAACGGACGAACTATCCTGGCCTTGCCTGCGGATTTTCCGAGAGATCTGTAGTTCCATAAAAAAAAAAAAAGAAACATTGAGGTGTATACGTTAACCGCGCGAAGTGCAGTGAGACCTATCTCGTACTATGCGCGTTCCAACGCGCCCCTCTCCAAGGTCTGCAGTAGAACTTCCCAGGAAAGTGTTGCTGGCTGCAAAAGTTCGCGGAATGCGCGTTGGAGGATAAAAAAAAACGTATATCGGCGCAGTAACGTAAGCTAGTCGCCTGAAATTTAAGCAGGTGTGAGACGACATGCATGCTTCATCAGCTGGCAACAATATGAGGCGACTTGGTCACTGAAAAAAAAAAAAGGTAGTATTTTAACGTTGTTAAACCGAGTATACGTGCGAAAGCATATGTTTAGCCTGACTGGTTCATGGTTTTGCTTTGCTGGGTCGTCGGCACGTCTGGCGACGATATAGACTAAGGCTAAGCTCTGATCGAGGCTAAGGCGGTCTGATCTGTTCGCGCAGCAGATGAAGACGACAATGAGCAATGCACGGAGCGAGAGTGTGCTGCAGTTCAACAGGGGGCGTGATCGGCGGCGGCGATAGCATAGTTATCTACAAAGATTAAGGAAAGAGAGGAAAATAAACACACATAAGCAGCGAGGCACGAGAAAAAAGTCAATTCGGAGCACATAGCTAACACATGATAGCACATCTAAGCAACAAAGAAAAAGAAAAAAAGGCAATGAACGACACAGCACTAAAAGTGAGTGCCACTCCTGTTCAAACTCGTTCTGGGCGTACAATTATGTTTGCTGTACAATTGTTTTTACCACAAACAAAGGATTCACAACGTCGGTTCATCATGTGCGTACATGAAACATAGCATCATTATAATAAATGCTATGTTGGAAAAAAAATAAGGCGATAACATAGTGCTCGCGTGCAGTTTCCAACGAAGCTGATCTGTTGGCGCCGCCGCGCGGTCCAATCCCAGTCGCGGCAATACTTATTTTAGCCATCATTTGTGCTATGCTCTTTGCACAAACCGACAAACACCGGAGGATTTTGCTCACGGTTTACCCATCGAAATAGTGCTTTTGCAGAGATATTTTTGTTGCGCCGGGACTTAATTTCGTCTTTTACGCAGCCTCTCGAGGGGCTTCAACACGACACCTCCTCTGCGGCAAAAAGAAAAGAACAGAAAACAGTCTAACTGAGCATCTATTTAGAGCCTCCACACCTACTCCTAGCGCGCACTCTGGTCGGGTGCACTCCGGCAAGACATTCTATCTGTGTTGTTGACCGCTGGCCGTGTCACTGCTTATCACAGCAGCTGCTTGGGTCGCCAGAATCTGTCGCGCATATCTGCTCTAAGTACACGTGTACACACGGCACACAGCCTCTTTAGCGTTTTTTTGTTGTTTCCGGCCGCCTAGACTTGCGTAGCTAACCGTATTAAGTACGCAACTGACCACTCTTGTGCACTGTCACCAAACAGCGCGTTGCCAAGCGGTACAGTGCGAACTGCGTTCGTACGCGTCAAGCTGGGCCAATCTGAGGTGGTTGTGTGCTCCTCTCTGCGGCGCGCCTACTCTAGCACCTCTCTCTCTTGAGAGGTTCTCGAGTCTCCGTTGAAGGACCTCGCGAAGCTGTATCTGCTTCTTTTCACGCCACTTTTAACGGCGCGCAGGGTCAGTTGACTTCAAGATGCCGATGAACTTAAAGGTGCACTGAAGAGGATTCTGAACTTGTCTTTTTGCCGCGGGAACTCGATCTACACGTTCCTAGCATTCTTAGAAACGGCGACTTATTGCCCTGTGTGACTGATTTCCCTAATTAAATCGAATTAACGTCCGGCTCCCGCCTTTATTTTTTGAATTCTCCCTCGTACGGTGGGCGGAGTCGACCAACGCATGGAATGCCTTTCAGCCAGCTTTGTGGAGGCTTTGCTTTCGTTTTACTTTGTTTTTTAGGTTTCCATGAATAGTTTCATTCGAAGATAATATAGCCGCAAAATAAGCCCGCAGAAAATAAAATATGCGCGGACTATTTGCTACTACGGACTACTACGTATTACTCCGCCGATGGCAGAGCGGCAAGCCGCCACGGGACTGGCTGAAAGGCAGTCCACGCGTTGGTCGACTCCGCCCACCGTAAGAGGGAGAATTCAAAAAATAAAGGCGGGAGCCAGGCGTTAATTCGATTTAATTAGGGAAATCGGCCACACAGGGCAATAAATCAGAGTTTCTAAGAAAGCTCGGAACGTGTAGATCGAGTTCCCGCGGCAAAAAGACAAGTTCAGATTCCTCTTCAGTGCACCTTTAAGCCTGAACAGCGAGCGGGTGAACGACTGCGGCTTTTCTCCTGTTATCTTGGTATAGTTATCATCAACATACTAACTACATCAACTGCAGGACAAATGTGTCCCGCAATGATAACGAATTAACCTGACTCTCTCGCCCCCTGCTGATTTTGTACTCTATTGAAATCGATTCGGCTGCCCAAAAGGACCACCCTTATCTTGTCTTCGCATTACATGCCCTGACCACGCCCATTTCTGCCCCTTCGTTTCGACTACGAAGTCACTACCTTGCGTTTTGTAGCGTGAGCTACATTGGCCGCAGTCTTGCCGTCGCGCGTGCTCCCTCCGTCGACCATACTGCGCATGCGCGAGTGACGTCACTGCGCACAGTTGGCGCGCTGCTGCCGCCGGCCCAGAGCAACGTGACGTCACTGCTCATGCTACGTATATCCTGGCATAGCAGAGCTTAGCCACTGCCAACTCTTTTTCCCTGAAGCTCTGAAACCCTGCTCTCTTACCGTCTCTTAACGGTACACCTATCATTTTCCTTTCCGTAGCTCACTGCATTGTACTGCGTGGCTTTAGATGCTTTTAGCGTACCGGAGGCGTGTTAGCGTCGACGTATACCTGTTTACCAGACGACGGCCACGCATGCGCAATTGCCCCGTCTTGCCCCACCCATGTCCGGTAAACCAGTAATACGTCTCCGGCAGGCTAAAAACGTCTATTGGTAGGCGGGGCTTCATGTCCTCTTTGTTCGGCTCCACGACGGCCATATGATGCGCGTGGCTCCCGCCCCCTGATTAGTGGCACCAGGATGTCCGTGCAATAAAGCGGAGGTGGCTCTCTCCAACTCCGCTCACCCGACGCATTACCGTGTAAACTAAAACCTGTTTTAATTTATATATTTTAATGCGAAAACCTTGCTAGGATTACGAGAAAAGCCGGTGGCGTGTGTGTGTACTCGCAGATATGGTAGAGAAAATCTCGCAGGTGGCAAAAAAAGATAGGATGACGTCATCAAGCGGCCGTCTGACGCACACTGTAAGTCGAGCACCGCCACTTCAAGCAATCCTGTACATGTCCTCCGTCTATAGATACTCGCCACTGGCCGACCTCCATGCGGCGTTAGTTTTCCCAACAACATTCGTACTAAAACTGTGACGCAACCGTTTGACGTGCAGTTTTCCGGGTGGTGCCTTACGATTTCTCGTTGCATATCACTTACACGTGCCAGTCAAGTTGGACGGGAACTTGCAACAGGGATTCGAAACGACTAAATATGCACCTTCGATTGCATGCCTTCCCAGACTTTCTTACCAATAATGTGATGCATTTGTTCGTCGTACAGCGTTCCGGGTGGAGTTCATGCAAAGCTATTACACGTAAACAATGCTCCCAGGGACTGTAATTCTTTCGCATTCCCACATGTGAGCAGTTCTAAGTGTCTATGTCGAATTTTTGTTTCATTCTTCCCGAAGCGACACGTGGCGGATTACGAGGGACGGCGTATTGGAGGCCTCGGGATTAATTCGGAGCGCACGGAGTTCATTACCGAGCACTTACCGAGCAAAAAAAAAAAAAAAATATCCTGGCGTAATGTATAAGGTTCCTTGTTCCGACTGTGACTGCGCATACATTGGCGAAACCGGAAACTTCGAGAGGCAGTTAAAAGAACATAGTAACGATGTACGTAACAAAAAAGTGGATTCCAACGCTATCGCCGAGCACGCTGTATCTACAGGCCATGACACGTCGGGGTCGGGGACACGTGCTTTCAACGGAAAAGAAGCTACGCCCTCGCCTGCACTTGGAATCATTAATCATCCAAACTACTAGTCACACCCTCAACCGCAACGATGGAAATCTTAACCCAATCTACGCACGCTCCCTGCGCCCTCTTTTCAAGCATATTTAGCGCCACTGAGCTGCTTGCTTCATTCCAATGTGAACAAGGCTCCCGTACGGGAGCCGAAACGTCTGTTTGTTTTTTTGTTTTTTATTTGGTCGGCGTTCCATCTTCATCGTCAATATGTTTGTCCCCGACCAGACGAGTTTTCGTCGAACTCTCGAATTCACCGAGCACTTGCATCGCACGCGAGTTTCGTATGCATTTCGCCTATATCGGAATGCGGCCGCCGCTGACCTGCTGTCTTGGGTTTAAACTTCACTCGGCTACAAGCCCGAATTGTTAACCCAATCTGGGAATAAGCGCTTGATCCTGAGTTCATGTTCCCGCAGACACCACAACTACCTCCCCATCTGCTGGCCCGTGTTTTACAGTGGAATTACGGTTTTGCCAGCCGGACCCATCGTTTAATGCCAACCAAACAATCAGTCCATACAGGTCCGCCTAGTTCAAAGCAGGTTCCCCGAAGGACGTGTCAACTAACGCCACTCGCTTGAAATCTCATTACCGTTTTCGAAGGACGACCGTAGCGGTTGCATTGCGTTTTCTCGAAGTGAGGCTGTTTACGAATGTAGAGAGGAAGCGCCGAATGTCTCGAGGCTTTCTATATAAGGCAGGATAGAAATGAGCTACGTATAGGCGGAATTCTATTAAGCAAGCTGAAAAAAAAAAGAAAAACCAAAGAGAGAGTCCCTCTACAGAAATCCCATCTGTGCACTGCGTCTTCACTGTAAAAATGTTGATTTGGGCAGCCTATGAAAGCTTTTGGCAAAGCGTACAGTGCCATTGTCTCACGTGCGCAAATAATGAACCAAACCGGCGGTAAATTTGTCAAGCGTAAATTGGAACAGGGTGTAGGTGCAATGGAGCGGACGAAAAACGCAAGCGCATAAGGAAGGCCCCGTATGTGCAGCATGCACTGTTCAATGGGTCAATGCTTTAGTGATTCGCTTTCGGTATAACTGATCACTGTTATTTTGGAGATGAGGCGGCCGCAGCTGGCACAGGGCAGCGTTAATTGGAGAGGCCTTCATCCGGCAATGGGCGTACACTCTAAACACCGGTACATCTACATGGGAGTAAGAAAGGGAGTAAGTTGTCCTCTAGCGCACTCTCTTTTATAAAAGGGAGTTAGAGGAGAGCTTACTCTCTTTTCTACTCCTTTTTGTTTAGAGCGTATTTAGGGTGATGCCAATCAGAGTTTCTTACTATTACCTAGAGGGAAAGCTGGCGGCGCTGCACTTCAGCCACCATGGACGCTCAAAGCACCATGGGGCGGTGAGCTACTTGTTGCGGGACAGTCGTAGTTTTCCGGGAACACGGAGTGGCACTACTGAGATGTTTCATTCCGAAAACGCTGTTCGTGTGTGCGCAGACGACTTTCGCGCGATCGCAGTGTGCAAACACCATAGTAGCGAAAACGTGACGACACACGACGCCAATAAAAGGTTTCACTTTTCCGAAATGCCGTTAAAAAACCTCTTAAAGTATTTACGCAACAACATTTTTTTTGAAAACATATTTACTTTTAAAAGCGCGCCTGTTAATTACGAAATATTAGCTTTTGTAGTGTTCATTATTTCGCCAATAGGAAAGCTAGCCATCTCATATTTTGAGCAAACTTTGCACTGAAATGCTTTTCTGCACGTTTGTTGCAATCTACAGGCCCCCAAAAGAGCGGCGGTCAGTTACCGACTCGAGACAGTTGAAGAAGAATGGACGAACTTACTCGCCTGTGCAAGATCCTCCCGGACGCTAAAAAAATGCTAGCATTCCTTTCGGTGAAGCTCAACTCGACTAAGGTTTGTCGACGGCCGCCAGATTGAATCTGCAGCCAGCGCGTTCTTAGGGAGTGATAACTGAGCTTAGAAAGCAAGCTGGGTCACCGCTCACCCTGATTAGCGCTTTTTCATTCATAACGCACTCGTAGAAATTAAGATAAGACGGGCAATAAACCCTTGATCAAACCGCGCCAATTGTTCCTTGATCAACCTTTGATCAAAACTCAAAGAGCCTATGTTTAATATTCTAAGAACATCAAAGGCGAAAACCCCTGCTATATGCATACCAGAAACAACTTCCTGTCTACACGTGGCAATGCCAAGGTTGCCAGGTTCCGCTTCAAGCTAACTTGACGGACGCACGTCGAAGGTCGTATAGTGGCGATACGGCGTACGCGACTAAACTGGGGAGCATTCATTTTCATTCTTTCTTTTAACCTCCTCTCCGTGGCCTTCAGGCTGGCTTAATGTCAGTCGTCGGCAGTCGTAACAAACCACTTTCCTTGACAGAGTGGGTCTCGCACGTCGCACACACGGCGTCGTATCCTGGTTGCTGTCGAAGACAGCTGCCGAATAACAGCCTATATAGAGAACAAACGAATGCGTCGCTGTCCGAAAACAGCAGCCGTGTGTTTTCTTTGATAACTCATTGTCCGTGGCCAGTCGCATGTCTCGGAGCACTTAATGAGATGCCCCTCAATTTCCTCCTATTTGGATGCAAACGAGGAGGTGGACTCTCATCCTGAGACAAATGCCGGCTATTTCGATTTTCACGGCCTAGAGAGGACGGCTCAATTTATCCGATACGACGGCGTTACGGAGGACTGTTTCTGTGTCCTCTTGGGCATAGAATCGGAGTTGCAGTTTCACTAAAACTCACGCTTGTTTACCGGCGCAGACAACACTGGGCGAGCCAGCCTTTCTTTTTTCGAGCGTGTAAACGAATAGACGAGAGGCTTGGAAGAAATCGCTGACGGGCGGTTGAAAACGCCGGCCGGCGTGAAAATGGAGCGGTAGTCCGTCGACGGGCGCTTTGGAGAAAATTTAACCCTCTAATGACATCGACGATGAAGAGTGTCGTACAGCGGGTGAATGCGAGAAGTATAACACTATGACACTTCACTAGTGAACATGATTAGGCCGTTTTTTTTTAACGTACGCCAACACTGGTATTACTACGCGGCAAAAAAAGCTGCTTTTTACCTCAGAAACCTTATTTTTAAAATTTTTGGACGGTGCAAAAAACAAAAAAAAAAAACGCTCGGTATACCCCCGCAAGAGAGCCCCGGCGGCGCATCCTGAGCGTACGGTAGGCCCGCGCAGACGGGAAACGTAAGGTCATTTCACCCGCAGCACACAGATGCATACAAGAAGAGGCAGCTGCATTCAGAACGCTCGATGTAAACTTAGCATGGCGTCAACATTTGAATGAACGCCTGATAGGTATTCAAATACTCGCGCCTTGAATGGAGAAAATGGGGAACCTCCGACGTGTTTTTCATAGGAGTGGGGACGCTCCGCTGCTGTGAGGTGTTTTTGGTTATTCTAAGTGAAGGGCGCATTTTGCAATATTCAAAAAGCCGAAACTATACCTTTTAGCTGAGCGGATTCGACTTCATCGCTTAAATCGCAAAATCATGGATCGAGCAGACTATGACTGATTTTCCCAGGAAGAACACGATAGGATAACCCACTGATTTCCTGTTAGTTGCTTTTTTTTTCGTCACATTCTATAGTCGGGTACAACTTAAGAAGGCAGTAGCTTTTCCTCGTCAAAAGACCCCCCCCCCCCCCCCTCCAGCCAATGGCGTCGGCCGATTATGATGACCCTGTTAGGGTGACAATGCAAGGAGCGGTTCCACAATGGAGAGAGGGGTCTATCCTCGACTATGGAGGGAGAGGACTACCTCCTTTTATTTACCGCTCCCTGTACTGTCACCCTAGCAGGGTCACGAGAATCGGCTGAGGCCATTGGCTGGAGGGGGGGGGTCCTCTGACGGGGAAAAGCCGCTGCCTTCTTAAGTTGTATCCGACTGCCACCAGTTGTATCTGCCACCAGTTCCATGTTGCCGGGCGAAAGGCTGCGGAAAGCACTGCCTTCGGTTGCATTTCTCGGAGCTGAGAGAGATAGAACAACTTTTGAAGACTGTTTGAGACCCCTTCATAAGCACCTTTCTCCCAAAACGCGGCATCTGTTACCAGGAAGAAGAACCTTGTGTGCTTGCCAAGCTTGCAGGTTCGTGACATTTACTTTTTTTTTAATATGTGACTATGGTGGACCAACTGCCGGCGGCATATTGACCACACGGATAATCCCACCTGCAGCCATCAACAACCTCTCCCATCTTCCTTCCACAGTGGACACGGCTATGGCATTTTACGCACACAGCTGGCGATCGGCTGTGCTTCCGCAAAGACCTCACGAAATTACCATTCGTTTTCAGCTACACGCTGAAAAAGGCGTTCCTGCCTGCCGACCTCACTAACCACAAGCTGTATACTAGTTTTCGTTTGGTTTGGTATATGGGGTTTAACGTCCCAAAGCGACTCAGGCTATGAGAGACGCCGTAGTGAAGGGCTCCGGAAATTTCGACCACCTGGGGTTCTTTAACGTGCACTGACATCGCACAGTACACGAGCCTCTAGAATTCCGCCTCTATCGAAATTCGACCGCCGCGGCCGGGATCGAACCCGCGTCTTTCGGGTCAGCAGCCGAGAATCATAACCACTGAGCCACCGCGGCGGCAGCTGTGCACTAGCTGCCGCTGAATTTCGGATGCAGTTTTCACAACCGTGATGTCAATTTTCTTCACAACTTGTGACGATCACTGGGTGATCAAAGCTATAAGATAGACAACGACACGTGATTTGTATCCCTTCAAACAAACGATACGGCACAAACAGTAATTCTTCGGGCGCGCAGCGGACTGCGACGAGCTAAAAGGAAGGCTTTAAGACGAAACCCCTGATCGCTATCAGCGTCGATTATATACAACGCTGAAACCATTCCGTGTGTTTTTCACAGCGGATGACGCCAAGCTTGAAGCATAGCATACTTTGTTTCCTCGTGCTGTTTCTTCCTCTGCCCGACAAGCTTGTACGCACGCGAAAATGCAATTCAGTTCCTTCGCTTCATCTAGCCCTATTCGCACGGGTTTCCAATACGCTGCAACTCCATCAACTCTCCCAGCTATCTTTGCTATGCTGTGTGCTTTCGCTTTACGACATAAATTAAAAGGCATCAGTTCGATGTAGTTCAAATGTATGCGAATGACCCAGCGGTCAAGTCTAGCATTCTTTGACAAAAAAAAAATTGAATATTGAAATGCTTTAAGGTGCTTTTAATAGAAATATTGAAGGTAATGACCCATTCTTCCAAAACGTAGCAAAATCTTTCTCGTAAAGTTTTTCCATCGCTCGCATTGAGTAGTTAGGACTGCCATAGAAAACCAATGGTGAACATTTTTGACGACATCAAGAACATTAATAGCAAAAAAAATAAAAAAATGCCAGCCTGCTGAGGGCACATCTGCGGATATATCGATTGTTATAGTGAAATCTTACAAAATTGCATTCATGAACTCCTTCCCGCTGAAAAATGCTTTTGTGCTGAATTCCTGTCTTTTGTGCTGAATTCCTGGGTATGTGACAAGGCAGTTGTACAGCAGGCAGAGGTCACTGCACCATCCCAATCTGAGAGACGAGTCGTCCATCTCTGAGCAAGAAGATAGGGTACGCCCTTGACATGGCGTCGTTAGATTTGCTAACACGTCGAGCGGAAAGTAGCTCAGATCATGTGCCAGCAGATAGCGCTTTTCGCCTTGGCCGCAATAAACTGAGAACTCTTTGAAAACAGCCCCACACAGATGTTCCCAGTCGTCGAATTCCGGTTACGAACACAGTATGGATCTTCGTTCCATCGATACAAGATTTCGAAAGCTATGTGCACTTAAAATCAAGCTTAGCTGTCATGCCGCATTTATTTGATGATAAATTGGGCGGAGCCTGGAAAAAGTGCGTTGAAAATCGGAAGCGGAGCTGGGTGATATACATGTATGGCCCAGTTTATATATTTTGCAACCAGACAGATTGTTTTTCTCCGTGTGTTTTCAGAGTCAATAAAGTGACAGAATACTGGATGCGTCCTGAAATGTAAATCTATTCTCTGAAATAAAGCGCTCCTAAGATATGAGGTGCCCTAGCAACAAGCCCAAGTTTCCACAGCCGTGCAATCTAGCCACCGCGCATACATTACAAGTGCGCGCACAGATGTGTATGCATAATGTAAATTTAGCCGCCTGCTCTCTCGGACAACCACTACCATTAACATGAGCGTTGTTGCGCACGGTCATCCCTTTCGCTTAGCGCTATAAGCAAAGTCAGATCGTCGCTTTGTCTATATTTTTGAAGAGAGCGGCCGCCATTGACGTGATTTGGTTTATATTCGCCGCTGCTTCTGCAGTGTTCGTTGCTGAAACGAGACCGAAAACACGCTGGTATAGGCGTTGCAGCAGCTGGGCAATATAAGTGACGCTGCTCTTGGCCATTTCAACTGATGGTTCCAGCATTCTTGCTGGAACCATTTCCCCGCCTCCGCGCTTCCAAAAACGACGAGATCAAATTTAAAGCTCTAAATTACAAATTTCGCTTTCCCTGATGTGGTAGTCCGGCTGCCCTGTAGTGCTTTGCGTGGCTTTCTATTTTTTTCTTTGTTTCGTAGGAGCCTCGTCCACAAAGCGAGCCCATAAAATTCGAGCTTCCCTCTTACAGAGTCCTCTCCTTGCGCTCACTTCAATTCACTGACCTTTCGTACAAGCGACCTTTAGTAGTGCATCCACTACTCCCATGCGCACTCGAGGCGTAGGCGATTAATGGGCGACCGAGGCCACTTCCTGTATCGATACAACTGCGGCTATCGTTCACATGGTAGCGAACAAACGGCTGCGTGAGGTCACGTACTGCATTTACTCAAGTATAATTCGACGCCTTGAAAACAAATTTCTGAGCAAAAATATTCTCGGACTTTTGGTCTTTTTCCGGTGCGAATTAGGGAGCTCGACGGCTACCCTTTTAATGCGGGTTTTTGAAGCACGCGCTGCATGATGTGGACGGTTTTGCCTACCGAGATCTCCAGCCCACTGGTTGCTAGGTGAACATGGCATTTTTGTGTTATAGTATGCAACGACGATATCAAAGAACACTCTTGACGGAACGAGGCTAGTCTGTATTGATTGATCACTGCATTCTAGTGACAAAGAAGATACTATCTCTCATTACCGGCACTTGTATGAGCTTGAAAAGGTAAAAAAAAAAAAGCACATGAAAAGCCGAATGCCAGCAGCCGTTTTCCCGAGGAAACTGCAAACGACGTCAATGCCCTTCCTTTTTTTACGGATCTCTGAGGCAACGCCCAACCGCCATCCATTTAAACGAGTGATCACGGAGTCTATAACAGTCCCGGAGTCGTCGTCAGCGTCATGGATTTGAATCGAGTGTAGGGGAAAATATTACTTAGAAATGAATGCGTCCTTCGCCGTCGCACGAGCGTCGGCAGAAAGCACACAAAGCCAAGCAGTCGGATTTCGTTAAGAACGAAAACGGGATGAAGATAATTATC